>NW_026068070.1:3169011-3193052 GCF_014885135.2 Alexandromys fortis
AGCACCAAATCTCTTGCCAACCCTAAGATGGCTCCCTTAATTAAGATGTGTGCTTCCCTGCTCCCCTATCCAACCTTCCTTTATCCCAAACATCCCGTTTCCCAAGTTCCCTCCAACCTCCCCTTCTCACTTTTCTCACCCCATCTCCCCTTTCCCTCTCCCACCCCACCCCCAAGATCCCATTTTTTGCCTGGCGATCTTGTCTACTTCCCATAATCAGGAGGATAGCTATATGTTTTTCTTTGGGATCACCTTCCAGGCCGTGCAGGCGCAGCACACTGGCTGATTTAATTCTGAAGATTTTTCTATTTTCCAGTGTCTTTCTGCTGCTGTTGTCCCTTTCTATTTAGCATTAAGAAAACTCAAGGTAAATAAAGCATCATGTAATCTATTTCTGGGGGTATTTTCCATCCCTTTCTTTTCATTTAACATATCCTTTATAGTTCAATTTGAGCTTTCTATAGCTGCCTGACCTATAGGATTGTGTGATATACCTATGATATGCTTTATATTATAATAAGCAAAAAAACACTGTTAAATATTCTTCATTCTATAAATTCAGCGATTTCAATATGCATGACAACTCTTTCTGCATATTGTGTATCAGTAACTATATTAAGACGTTCTTTAAAATCACTTATCACCACGAGAATAGCATATAATTCTGCCTTCTGGACAGAATTATAAGTGCTTTGTTCCACCTTACTTAATTCTTCTTCCCTTTTCTCCACCCCTCCCCCTCTCTCTCCAGTCAAAAGAGCAGTCAGGGTTCCCTGACCTGTGGGAAGTCCAAGGTCCTCCCCCTCCATCCAGGTCTAGGAAGGTGAGCATTCAGACAGGCTAGGCTCCCACAAAGCCAGTACATGCTGTAGTATCAAAACCCAGTGCCATTGTCCTTGGCTTCTCAGTCAACCCTCATTGACCACCACATTCAGAAAGTCCAGTTTGATCACATGCTCCATCAGTCCCAATCCAGCTGGCCTTGGTGATCTTGCATTAGATCAGCCCCTCCGTCTCAGTGGGTGAACGCACCCCTCGCAGTCCTGACTTCCCTGCTCATGTTCTCCTCCCTTCTGCTCCTTGGATGGAGGAAGGGTGGATATGGGAGCAGGGGAGTATATATCTTAATTAAGGGAGCCATTTTAGGGTTGGCAAGAGACTTGACTCTAGAGGGGTTCCCAGGTGTCCAAGGAGATGTCCTCAGCTAGCTCCTTGGACAGCTGAGCAGAGGGAGCCTGAAATGGCCCTTTCCTATAGTCAAACTGATGAATATCTTGCATATCACCATAGAACCTTCACTTGGCGATGGATGGAGATAGAGACAGAGACCCACATTGGAGCACTGAACTGAACTCCCTAGCCAAATTTATTTTTATCATACTGTATGCATGCATGCTTCTACCTCTGCTTAAAATACTTGGTATATTGATACGATTTTAGAATACATTTATCATATTGCAATGTACATTTCTACCTCTGATCAAGATACATATATATTGTTTACATTTTGGCATTATTGTCCTCATTTATTACAGAGTTGTTTATTGTATAAACTTTTAATATAAAGTCTTAGTTTTTAAGTTATTTAGGTATTAAGAATTATATATCAAGAGTCATTTATGTTTGTTATACTTATAGTTAGACTAATCAGGTTCTTTAGAAAGATAGAGATTATATTCTCAATTGACAGGTAATCTTGACCACTTCAAAAAGTATAGAATATGGCATTTAAATAAGTTAAGGTTCTGTTGACGTGAGACATGATTGCTCTTGGCAGCACTGATCCTTTTGAGAGAATGTTGAGCACCAAAGATCCTCCACTTGGAGCTGGTTTTCTTCTTGATAAATTGGCCTTTGGGCAAAGAACTGCCCATGCCTCAAACACTAACAGTGTATATGGTATCCATAAATGGATAAGGAGTGCACAAGGAAAAAGACTGTCACGTCTTTCCAAGACAGGATAAGATGGTTTTGTAAATTTTCCTGTCTCTGAAAATCATATGTCAGTTATGGTAAGCTTTAGCCAAAGTTGGTTGCTTCAACTTTACAAATGAGTAAATGGGTGATTGCCCATATAGCCAGTTGTCTATGTCGTTTGTTGTACATTTTTGGAAGTTTCTAGATTGCATTTCCAGCTTACTCGAATAATATTATTTCTCTTCTCACATCTCCAATGGGGTTGAAGACTATATATTTGTAGTTACTTTCCTCTCATGACTTGGCCAATTTGTTTATTATATATAAGACTTAAAATTATTAGGATAGGATAATTATTGAAACATTTATCACATCTTTCTTGTTTGATATATTTTCCTTATTGTATATAATTTTGTATTAGGGTTAGAACTTATATTTAAACAAAAAGGGGAGATGCTGTAGGAAACCCTACAGCAAATAACCTTTATGTTACCTGTCCACTTTGGCGTGGCCTCTTATACTATTTATGCTGGTGTAAAACAAACCTCCAGTCTCTTTTCTGGCTGTGGAATTCAGTTGCTGTACTCCATTCCAGCAGAGAATTTGTGACTTGTGAGTCTACCCCTAAATAAATACCCCTTTTTTTCTCAATTCTGAGCTAGTGTGAGATTTCATTTAAGCATCCATCTTCAACTCTGTTTGTCCAAGTCTTGGAAAGTTTTATATGCTGTGCGGGACTCTTTTCAATATTGTCTTATGGAGTGTAGGGGAGCATAGATAAACCCTAGTAATCATAGTCCTACTACTCTTGATATCTAAAACTGAATAATCTTTTACAGAAGATTCATGGAGAATGTAGTAGGAATTGTGACGCATAGGTCCTCAGCACTGAGAACTCTGAGCAGCAACACTACAAAAGCCAGACTGATTAATACTCCAACGACTGGAAAGGTTGTCAATGTTGGGAGAAGCCCAAGGAAGAATGTGTTGAACATACATTTTCCAATATTATCTAACCATCCTTCTCAAGCAAATAATAAAGTCGTGACTTTAAAATATATAAAATTTCTTATTAAAAACAGCAAGAAAAAATATATCAGGTTGCCAAGCCATCCTGTGCCTTCTATGCTCTTGCCTTTCTTAGAAGTTAAACAAACAAACAAAAAAGATGCTTCAAAGTCAATAAGTGAGCTATGTCAGGAACAAAGCATTTAATAATTTTTGAGTGTGTATTCAACACTTTTGAAACTCAAAGCTTGCTATTTTTATTACACAACTTTGTTCTGCCAACACTACATCCAATTTTACATTTAAAGGTTTCAGTGAATTAAATATCAGTGTTTTACAAAGAGGTTATAAGTAACACGTACAATTCATTAAGCAAAGGATTCTGGTTCTCAGGAGACCACCCTATCTATTCTTGCTTTTCAGAATTCACTTGATCTATGGGTTTAATCTCTATAAGGTGTTATGAATACTGAGTCAGAGTCCAAAATAAAATTCATATTATTCTAAGAAAGTCATAAATTCCATATATACTTTGACAGTAGGTGCTTGGTATCTGTTTTTTGCATAGCATATACTATGTCCACCAACTGATTTTCAAAGGCCCTGTACTTAAATTTATAATGTGTTCTTGAAATTGAATTGTATGACATATATTCTTTGATATATACTTCTGTTTAATTATAAATATTCCATACTTATAACTATAGAACTCCACTAGTTTTAATTTCAACAGTTTATCTATTTTTCTATAGAGAACATTGCATTTAAATGATGAATTTAAACTTATAGGTATGTAAAGTACTCACATTATGTTCAACAACTATTAACACTAACTTGATCAATATATTAGACAGTAAAGAAGAGTTTTTTTGGAGTTGGATTTTTTCTAAAGTTTCACTATTAAATTATTCTAATAATTATATATTCTAATAATAATATATTCTAAAATAGAATATATTAAAACAGAGATTAATTAAAAACTATGGTAATTAAGTAAGTTTGTATCTTCACAAAAATCAATGAGAAAGTTGACCCCATTTATTTATCAGGACATGACAGCCTTTCTTAACAAAAATGAAAGTATGTAATACATTGCTATTATAGAGAGATATTACTGACAATTAACTTTACATAGAAAATATTTATTTCATTCTTCAAAACATAGAATATTTGAGTGGGAGCAAAGCAATTGAAATGTGAGATAAAATTATAGCATAAAAAAGTTATAATGTAAATTAAAATACTGGGGAAAGAAATTTTTTTTCAGGTAGGCCAGAATTCAAAAAATTGGGGAGATAGCAGGGACATGCTATTGTCTGTGACATGCTTAAAGTGTTTGTGACCATATACCAAAGTAAGGGAATGAGTAATCTTAAAACATATAAATTAAGATTAGAATTTATAGAGTATTCAAAGATGGTGTTGGAAGGAATGACAATTTTAGGATAGTTTGATGGTTTACCACTGACCTGGAAAAGAAACCATCATAGACTTCAAGGGAAAGCAAAGCTATCTTACCCTGAGATAAGTGGAATAGCAGCATTTGATACTGGAATATAGCATATTTTTTTTGCTATTAAAAGCTTATCTGCTTTTCTGGAGTGAGGAGCGAAGATGAAGAGATGGTGACAGTTATTTTATCTAGCCTACAAAGTCTGAAAAATACAGAAGTGTTTCCAAAGAAAATTAAAACAAGGTTAAGACTGATTCTTACCAACTCTTATTGTTTCATTCATAGGTTCTGTATTTTTCTGGAGAATGAGGGAAGGTGGAATCATTTCTATTATACTCAGTAAACATGAATGAAATAAATCATTTTGGGTAGGAAATATAAAAATTAAAAACAAAATAACTTTTATTAAAGCTAATAGTACTATGTGATTTTCTAGGATATTACTATGCACGTAATTTCATGATTTATGATTTTATCCTTTCCACTTAAGGAAAACTGATGTGAATATAATGATGATGTATACAATTAAGTTCACAAATCTGTAATTGCAATATACTATTATTGGCTTTTAACATTTTAGTATTCCTTAAGCACATTTATAACTAGATTTACTTAATCATATGAACAATGTAGGTTATTAATGCCAATTACTACAAACAACAAAGCTAATGGGAAAAAGGAACTATATACAGCAGTTCAACCCTGTATTTGCACGATAGTCCAATGAGTCCTTCATGTTGTAGAAAATAAGGAAACATATGTAGATTATGTATATGTATTAATTATTTTTCTTTTGTTGCAATAAAAAAGCTGACAAAAGCAACATTACCAATAAAATAGTGGTTTATTCTGGCTTACTGTTAAAGTGAACAGTTCTTCACAGCAGGAAAAGGTTGTGAACTTCATGAATTCTGGAATTAAATAAAACTCAAATGACTTTTAGGTACACCTATAAAGAATTTTTATATTTACATCAGTTGACGTGGTAGAATGAGGCAGGCATGGGACTGAGACCTTATATGTCCTTTTCTTATGGAATGTAGAAGCAAAAGACAGAAAGAGTCACTGAGAGACAGAGAAAAAAGTATAGAGACCACATGTGTGTGGCATGAGCTTTGATACCTGACAGATTACCCCAATGACTCACATCCTTCAACAAGGCTGTGCCTAGGCCAACAACACAATTGTTCCTGAAAAAGTAGAGGAGAGTATATTAATTACCTAGGCTATAAAATATGTTTATAGAAAGTTCTATCACAGAAAGAGAGAGAGGGAAGAGAGAGAGAATAATGATATGCAAGAGACAAGAAAGACAAGAGAAACAAGGTTCAGAGACATAAAACCTTAAGTTGTTTATATAAGAAAATGTTTTAAGCTCTTAAAGATATTTTTCAGGTTGGCCATACAGTTATGATAGAAAGTGTTTGAGGTATAAAACTTTGAGTTCACCAAAAGTAGAAAAAGAAATAGAATACTTTCTGAGTTTGACAAATAATAGTGGGCTAGACATTGTGAATTTAATATTCACCTGATAATTGTTCCTATTATATTTAGTTTTACTGTTAAGAGTTAACAAATTTCCTTTCTATTTAGGCAATACCTGACATTTCTCCTCATTGTATACACTTTTACTGTTAGAGTAAAACCTTTACTTTTTATTTAGACAAAAAAAATCCATAAATGTTGTGGAGTTTGTGATAACACTGGAAAATTCCGATTGTGTTAATAAATTTACCTTGCATCAGATGTTGGCGTCAACAACTAGTTGATAGAAATTAGCCAAAGAAAATATAGGGACACATGAAGATGAACCAAGTGATGCAAAGAAAGAAGGAGGGAGTGAGTTAAGTTTTCATGGGCCATTTTTTGTTTGAAACAGTTAGAGATATGCTCTCTTCATGGATCTTTGGCCATAAAAAAAAGTTCACTGCTTATTTCTTTGCTTGTCTGAGGTAGTATGTTTTCACCCCAACATCTGACTCCTGAGTAATATTGGTCAATAGAACAACTTAAGTAAAAATACCAAGTCTATACTGGCCACTCTCATTCAACCACCAAAACCATAAACTATTTTGGTCAAGTCCCTCTGTTTCAAATCCTTCCACATTATCCCACCACTTTTTCTTTTCATCTTCCTGCATTTTTGCTTGATTGTTTTCTTATTTTATTAATTTCTTCCCTACAGCGCTGTCAATATGTACTTGTGTATTTTCTCATCTGCAAGATTGAACAAAGAACTCTGCTCCCAATGAGTGCCCATGTTATAAATAAAAATGGATGAATATGTAGGAAGTTAATGCCTTCCAGGCTGAGAGGAACCAATCTGGCAATGTCAGGGGTCCTGATACATGACTAGTCAATGAAGGTTGACCGTGCAATGCTACCTGAGGGCTTGGCAACAGGTGTCAGAGGACCTGATAGTGTCTAGCCAGTAAGAGCTGACTATGTAATATCAATGGATCAGAGCAGCTGAGAGCTGGGAGGATATATAAGTTTTTACCCATTGTTAAATAAAAGAGTCTGCTGCATGCCTTCCACTTGACTCCTGGTGCCTGAGACATAGAGACTTCTCACCTCCTCCCCCAAGGCAAACATTAGAGCCCTGCAACATCTGGCAAGTGTTACAGGGACTTCTAACAAGGGTTCTGAGTTGCCTGGTCAGAGTCCTTTTTTATTGTTATTGTGACTCTAATCTCTAGGTTTTTCATAGAACAGGTGTTAGTTATCTTCCTTTCTCGAATCGTGGCACTGGGCAGTGCCCTCAAGATAGTGTATTTTCAGTGAAAATGCCCCTCAGTCCCTTTGGCAGGTAAGCTTTGGTACCCTCCCCCCCCCCGCCCCATCCTTTCCTTCTATTTGTCTGGTCTGTCTGTTTTTCTTCCCATTCAGTTAGGAAGGCTCCTTTTTTTTGTTTTGTTTTGGTTTGGTTTGGTTTGGTTTGCCCAGCATATGCACATAAGGGCTGATCCCCCAAGAAGCAGAACAGTCTTGGCTCCCAAATGCCATCCCTCATCCAGAGACACTCTGTGGGCATACAGCTGTGGCCGAAAGAACCACAGAAATGCTCCACTAATCATAAGACATAAATGTCCATTCCATTTCGACCCCTGTTGACTAAGGATCACCAGCTGCCCTCTCAGAGGGGTGCTGATGCATAGAGTAAAGTAACCTTCTTCCTGTGGAAGCGTCACTTCCGTCTCAAAAGATTGAGCTGCTGTGGCTGGCAATGAACAGCACAGGAGTGAACACCTTCAGGCCAGTGCTGGCCAGGTCCAGAGCCTGAGGCCCTGGGCAGCACACTGAGTGTGGACTTGCTAGGGCTGCCAGGTCAGCTGGCACACACCTTTGTGCATCTGCTGCCAGTGTACAACCTTGGTTACCCGGGTTGATCTTTAGGTGGGTGCCGCTGGCACTTGGGCTTCTCACTTGGTATTACTGGAGCTACAGCTTCAAGGACAGCCGCCTGTGCCATGCACTGGGCCTATTGGAGGACAAGGAGTGAAGCCATGTGCCTGGGGGTTTGCAGCTGCAATCTGCACACCTGGATTCATTTTCCAGACACTGAAAGACTAGAATGGACATAAGACAGAAAAGCACATGTGGCCCTTTTTTGTCAATTTATGAAGAAACTCTTTCAAGACATTATAGAAACTGCTGTGTGGGAAGCAAATGCCACCTCATTATCTTCACTTTCTTAAAAGTGAATGTAGATCAATACTCCCTTAGAGTCAATGATGTTGAGATTTATATTAAAAATGTAGAAAAAAAGACAAATTTTCTGGACCTTCAGATTAGTTTTGTAGGAAATTGTGTGATTGATTTGAAGATCAAATTATATTTTTGGAGAGCTGGTATGAAAAATATTCATATTTATGAGACAATGTGGATGATCCTGGAGACCTTGATTGGAGGTATATATCCAAAGGATGCTCAATCATGCCACAAAAACATGTGCTCAACTATGTTCATAGCAGCTTTGTTTGTCATATCCAGAACGTGGAAACAACCTAAATGCCCCTCCACTGAAGAATGGATAAGGAAAATGTGCTACATATACACACTGGAGTACTACACAGCAGAAAAAAATAATGACATCTTGAATTTTGCAGGAAAATGGATGGATCTAGAAAACATTATTTTGAATGAGGTAATCCAGACACAGAAAGACAATTATCACATGTACTCACTCATAGGTGGTTTTTAAACATAAAGCAAAGAAAACCAGCCTACAAACCACATTCCAGAGAACTTAGACAACATGAGGATATTAAGAGAGCCTTACATAGCTCTAATCTACATAGGGAAGAGAAAAAGACAGGATCTTCTGAGCAAATTGGGAGCATGGGGACCTTAGGGTAGGGTTGAAGTGTGGAAGGGAGAGGCCCAGAGAGGAACAGAGAAAAATGTAGATCCCAATAGAAATCAAGAAAAAATTAACCATGAAGCAGAGATTTATTGTAATAAATGGAAAAAATTTAAAGGAAAAATTCTGTGAATTATCTGGTTACATATTATACTTATATATAATATCTGGATATATTACATGGTTAATATTAAGCAGTTACTATTTATTGTTAACACATTTCACAGGTATGCAAATTTTCAAATAACCTGTATGCAAATTTTCAAATAACCTATTTCCAGAGAGCCTAGATATGCTATTTCCAGTAGTCACTGCTTTCTGATGGCAGAGATTAGGTATTGTGAGCAGAT
Organism: Alexandromys fortis; assembly: GCF_014885135.2. Taxonomy (NCBI): domain Eukaryota; kingdom Metazoa; phylum Chordata; class Mammalia; order Rodentia; family Cricetidae; genus Alexandromys; species Alexandromys fortis. The sequence continues at coordinate 3,178,103 of NW_026068070.1, forward strand.
AAAAACAGTTTTGTACAATTATCCATTTTTAACTGCATTAAATAAGATAAAGAAGCTGAGGGAATCTTTAATGATCTCTGCTGTTCATGCTGTGAGTTCTGAAGAATCCCTGTCTTTACTATTATTTGCTTTACAGTTCTCTCTCCTTATTTTCAAGTTTGCATTCTCAATCCTGTCTTTTCCCAGGAGAGACTTCAACCAACAAACACAGATTATTTAAGCAAAAGATTACTAGGCAAAGCAAAGTGTGAACAAATTCCCACAGGAACAGATAACCCACCGGAGTGATAAAGTTACGAGAAATATTGAGGATCCTTTACATTCATCCATACATAGCAGTTCCTTTACTTTTAAAATCAGGTTTATTAGATATTTAATCCTTCTGGATTAAAAATAAGACTGAGCTAACTGCATTTACTATGCATTAAGATATTGTCAGTATTTTATTTTTATTAATTCTACGACAAAATATTTCAATTAGTTTTACTTAGAAAACTTATAAACACACAACAGTAATTTATAATATTCCAATACTCAAATCCAATTGCAGTATTTCACAGAAATAATTTACCAAGAGTGAGTTCACAGCACTATGATGTACAGTCATTGGTATATCAATCTCCAATATGTTCCCACAGGGCTACACAAATACTATGCTCTCATTTATGCTCCTTAGAGCAATATATCCAAAAAGAGCAATTCAGTAACATTAACGGGCATTACTGCAATCATTGAGAAAATTGTTAACATTTCAAAGATTGTATACTTCTCTCCCTGATTATTTATCATTGGATCGATAGCTGATATATCTGTAGAAATACATGTTCTCTTATTAACTTAATAGAAGTTGAGTATGTTCACATGCATCAATTTTAAACAAGCATCAATCAATAATACATTTTCAGGATAATATATCTAAGATATTTAATATAAAAAAGTACCTTGTGTTAATTTTTCCAGAACTTTGTGGAAGCATCAAGGAGGATACCTTCTGTCCCAAGTGATTTGTAACTCTGAATGTATCACTGGAGGGTTAATGTAGCATGTATACTTTGAGTGTGTTTATTTACAGTAAGAACAGTTTTTTTGTTATAAGAATTCTCAGAGTCTTTATCTTTCTTTAAGAATATACATCTTGATAAAAAATTAAGGTTTCTTATATTTTCTTGTTTGAAAAAAAATTATTTTGAGGCTTTCCTCCCCATCAGTCTCTTGCTTTATCTGCACCAGAATCAGATTTTAGCAGGTGCAAGCATTTTTGCAAACAACAATAAGAATATTTTATGAAAGCTGTACTACTCTTATATTGTTATTTCTTTGAGTTCTAATTTGTAAAAGATCTCTTGATGCTATAACTTCCTGTAGTCCGAGCACACCAAAGCTGCTTTTTTCACATATATTTTTTCTTTTCATTTCTGCCAGAAAATTTGAAGTTTCTTTGCAAGGTTGTAAGACTGTCTCTTGTGAACTCTCTTTCATGTGTTCGGTTTTGGGTTTAATATAAAGGGTTGAATATTTCTTACTGTTTTCTCATTAGATCAGTAAGATGCAAAAATCATTTCCTTTGCTTCTACCAGCAGGTTACTGAATAGTGATTTTTCTCTCCCATGGAATTGTTCGTGATTAAAATATTGCTCCTGTAGGAAAAAATTTATTTCCCCAAATATGGAAAAATTATTTCCTTATATTTACACATCTGCTGTTATTTTTACAATTTTCAAAAGTTCCTAACATTCTAAAAGAATATAGACAGTTTACATTTACTTACATATTATTTTAAAGATTATTACACTGGATGGATAATTTGCACCTGTATGTTTTTCTTTAAAACTTAAGGAAAAACGTAAGTATTTAGTTAGATTTAGGGTCAAAGATTGTATAAACCTAGTGAGAATTTTGACACTGAGTCAAACACCTCAAGGGCAATGTAAAGAGATTTTAGCTCAGAATTTCAGGGTTATAGTCCATTGTTAGTGGACTTCATTGCAGTAAGGCAGGCCTGAAGAGTAGAGAACACCATGCATGTGATGTCTACTTTCTGAATTCCCAGAATCAAAGATGAAGAAACACAAAGATAGACCTTGTACAATATATAGAACCTAAGGGTACATCACAACTGACCTACTCCTGAGTCAAATTTTTAAACATGTTATGACCTACAATAAATGTCATCAAGTTATATACCTACTAGAGGGAAAAATATTTAGAAAACGTCAGTAAATTCCTGGTCCAATGACCTCTAAATAACAATCTGTTCACCATACCTTTAACACATGAGCTCTCAAGAGGAAGGCTACTTCCTATCTCAGCTATGAGAAGAATTTGGCTGAAGTGACCAAAGGTACCTTGTGTAAGATATTGAGCAATAGTAAAATAGGGACTTAGACCTCTGTGTGGGAGACAGGAAAATCTAATTAGCACCTACATTTTGTAGCATTATAATTTAATAATATAAAGATAAGTAAATTTTTGGCTATACTTCATTTGCTTAGGTGTTCCCTGTAGAAAAGGTTTTGCATAATATTTTACTAAGCTTTGGTGGTTCAAGCTGTACACATTTTTTTCTGACTTGTTAGTAGCTCTCCTACAGTCTACTGATTTGTGAAGTTAATAAACTACTTATTGTTTTCAAATGACACATTTTATCATGGAACTACAGGATTAAAATACAATAACCACATAAAAATAAAAATATAACATTCTCTCAGAAATTCTTGAATTGAACCAAATCATTCACTTAAGATCAACCAACCAAATCAAACAAACAAGAAGAAGAAAATCAGTCAAAACAAACAAAAACATTAGGATCATTAAGGACACATATTTCATGGCTTGGTAGGTGTGACAATCAATTCCTGTATCAATTTCTTAGATACCCTTATGAAAGATATGTCCAAAGGTTTTGTCAGATTGAGCAATCAGTGTGCAAGCCAGAAACTGTGGCATCTACAATCAGAAAATAACATAATTTAGCTGCAACCAGAAAATAACCTAAATTGTCTGAAATTGGATTGTTGCTCTGTCTTTTAAAGTTTGCATTTTCGCGAAGTATTTTCTTGGTTGAAAATTGTGAAGGAGTCCCTGTATCTTGTTTGCACACATCCAAACACCAGATCCAGTGCATATTGTTTACATGGAAAATGAATGCTACAGAAACAGAATTTTAAAACTTATAATGTGCTTAAAACATTTGTTATATACAACAGGGTCTTACTAGTGTTTCATAAATGTATTTATGATATGGGACAGTGTTTCAGGCATAATGAAATTTTAGTTAATGAATGGTTCTGTATATAAGAGTGGCAATGTTTTACTCATTATCAATGATAACCCATGTTATACATGGAGTGTCTCAGTGTATGTAGGCTGTGTTTCATTTTTTACATGAACAGGTCATATCAAATGTCTGATCTACCATATATAGGTCTGCAGAATTCTGTTATTCTTACATAATGGCAATATCATTTAACAGGGAATATAAAATGTGCCTCTTTCACTCAATAGTGACTGGTTTTATAACTTAAAAAATACACAGAATATCTACACTGATTAAGAGATTAACATAAAGGCAGCATCCCCATAACTATCTGACACAAAGCAACTGCATAGACAGATGTTGCAAGAAACATCTGTTAACATTAGACATATCCCCAATGTTTAATTCTTTATCTCTTACTGGAGTTTCTAAAAATTATTTGAGACTCTAGTAATATTATATTTTCCTCACCCCCTCCGTTCAAGACAAGGATTTCCAGAGAAGCCCTGGATTTCCTGGAACTTGCATTGTACACCAGGGAGGCTTCAATCTCATGAGATCCACCAGTCTGTACTTCCAGAATGCTGGGTTTAAAGCCATACAGCAACATATTTGACTTGTTTTCTTAAGTTATTAATTTTTTTCTTTTCATTAATCTTAGGTAGAATTGCCAAACAGCTAATTATCCATATTCTGATATTAACTATTTCATTTTGTATCTTGCTTAGGTGTGGAAAATTATTTCATGACATCATATTTATTTTCACTTATAGGAATTATATTCTTTCATTTTGAATCATTTCATTGTCATTAAGCAGTTCATTTTTTATGCCTAAGATACACTATTTTTGTCATAAACATATCACATAGATAATACTAAAGGAATTTGCTAGAATATATGTTGCATGCATTTTTATATTCTTAAGACAATTTCCATTCTTCATAGAATATTTTATTAAAACATACTTTGAAAGTAGATATAAAAAGGTATTATTCTATAACTTACTACATATATACTCTTGTAATACCATTTTTAAATTAATTATTAATTTATTTGCTAAGTGACGTCCTTATTTTTGGAGTTTTCAAAGAAATTAGTTAGAAATTTAGTTAAGTGATTCTAGCTTAAATCTTTTTTATCATGTTATAAACAAATACTTTCTGGGAGTATAAACTTATAATCCTACAAAGTGAATCTCAAATAGTTTGTACATATTTTGAAATGAAGGATGGAAGAGTAGGCAGTGATATATGCTGATAAATGGCAAATTTGAAATGAAAATTAAGGAGTGCCACTCAATTTCTCTCTAAGTTCCTGAGGTATTCTTAAGAATGATATGTTCAAAGGCTTTAACCAGACTGTGCAATCAGTATTTAAGCCAGAATGTATGATTTTTACAATATTATCTACAAAAACAAAATTTACTTCATTTATATTCTGTTGGTCATTCTAGTCAGCTCAATTTGAATGTAGTACAGAGGAACACATATCCCAGGAAGTAAGGCTTACCTGGGGCCATCCAGAGGTCAACCCACTTCTACATTCTTCCAGTTAAGAATGTTGTTTAGGCATGTGGATTTGGAGTGTTTATAGGTCTATGCGCCTATTTCTATGTTCTTCTTTGCTGGTTGGATACATTATTTGTTTGGTTTCTGTTTCCACTTTGGTCTTCTCTTTGGAGTTGTCTGTGGTTCAATAGAGGGTCTTTGCCTTAGATGGGTGCTGGACTTCTGATGGCCTGTATGTCTTCTAGTTCTGCCTGTGTTTGCTATCTAATGGTGTTGAAGTTTTGCTGATGTGCGTGGCATCAGATTTGTCCAGGTGTCCTCTGGCGTTTAAAACACTGGGCTTCTGGTGAGATAGGAGGCTTCTGCCTGGGTTTAAGAGCACAACCTTGGTCTTTGAGGTTCAGGTTGCTTTTCTGGCCTCTGGTAGAGTGTCTTCTATCAAATGTGTGGACTAGAATATAGTTATCCACACTGTATAATATTATTTCATGTGAAGTAGTTGCTTCATTGATAACTTACAGCTTATGTTTAAGTTGAATTATTTTCCAAAGTCTTTATTGCATGCTATCTCTCTGTCTAATATTTTTTGAGGTAATGTTCTCAATACTAATAAATTGACAGTAAACTTAGCCAGGAAATTTCCTTATAGCATGTGTCCCTTTCTTCAACTATTGGATTTTACAGACATTAACAGCCCCCAAAATGATTAGAGACATGCTTTTGGAAATACTAGAGTCTTATTTTTATGCAATCAATTCATGCACTATATAGGATAATCTCAATTGGGTGCAACTGTTTGCAATTTATATAAAATAAGTTGTAGAAAGCTTTCATTTGCTTATGTGCAAAGCATGCCACGACTAAATAAAGATGACTCATAATCCGATAACTGTATTTTGTTGTTTAAAAAATAATACCCTTTTCATATTTGTCTACAATGGAGTACTAAAATTTTAAAAGTACTTTTATGTCATAGTGCACCATTGAGTAAGTCAATTATTGAATATAATTGGGATATTTTTAGTATGTAGTACAATTATAATGTTTTCAAAATTACAACTAACATGTTTGCATATGTTTGCATATGGTAAAAGTTACTCATGGCAGTTTAAATATGATATTTTCAGTATGATATAGTATTATACAACTTAGAAATGTAATATAACTATCACTGGGCTGAAACAAAAATCATTTCAAAAACTTTATTTCTTTCTGAGAAAACAAAATTTGTTTCCTTGCCAATCATGTCTATTGTTTAAATGCATCCTTTGCCATTTGACCATAATCAAGTACTTTTGAAATCTCAAAGTGGACTTGTGAAAATATCAAACACATCTTAATTAGACAGAGACTCTTCTTGGATTTCATTTTAGAAGCACTTTATTTTTATTTATTTTAAGTGTCTTAACCACAGAGCTTAACAGAGTCATTTTCCAGGGATTAGGGATTGGACATATTTATTAGGATTATTATTAGTTTACTCTAAATCAAAGTAGGATTGTCCAGTAAATAATCACAAGCAGTTAATATTTCAATCAGGTTAATATGTCTGTGAATAACAAAAATATCATTTTGTGATACTATGAAATAAATATGAAGAAAAATATTCATGAAAATTTGCAGTGATCGAGTAGGGTTTTCAAAATTTATGTATAGTCTGAGTCAATAAAGGAAAAAGTTTCTAGATTGTCATTATATATTTTCATTAGTTACATAGTCTACTTAGTGTTGTTTTGTTATGCTACACATGGGATGTTTTCCTGTATTTCCTATGGCTATATTCTTATTCATTTAAACCTGGGACCTATGTACTCAAAATTCTAATATTTAAATTATCCCCACATAAGTCATGTGTATTCCTTACTCTGTGATGTTCTTTGAAATGATGGTGCATAGTCTTATTATAATCTTATCCACCTTAGGCTTTCTTTAGGCATCATAGGCACAAGCAATAATCCTTTTAAGACATATCCAAATTATTCTGGTCATACCTCAATTATGGGCATTAATCCACTGAATCCTATTTTATCCCCTATATTTCTCCTATTAATGAGCTTTCTGATCTCTGGACTGATGACTCATCTTTTCTGTCACAAGACCTAATATCATAGCTCAAAGTTAGCATGGAATTTTTTTTGCACAGAATTGAATTAATTATTTGAATATGCACAAAAACAGTTTGTCCAACCAAGAAATATTACTTAATATTTACTGTCAATAAAATGGACAAATATCTATCCTTATTTTTGTGAATTTATTCTTTGGCAGGTATGTAAAATACAGTTAGGTAATTTAAAAAATAAGGGGGTTCCTTATATGGGATATTCTCTGATTTTCATGTTGCTGTAGTAATGTTTCTGTGACATCTGATATTTCTTCCAGACTTGGATATCAGAAGTTTCAGGGTTTCGTTTTATTGGTTTGTTTGTGTGCTTGTTCTTCTCTCGTATGTTACATCTCTACTTTAGTTTCTTCTACTTCCAGTTCTCTCCGTCCCTCCTTCACTACCTTCCCTCATCCACAGATCCACTCCTCCTCCATTTTCCTTCAGAAAAGAGCAGTCTCCTCCCAGAGATATCAACTGAACATGCCATGACACATTACATCATGACTAGGCACAGCCTTCATATCAAGGAAGAGTGAGACAACACAATAGCAGGAAAGGGTCCCAAAAGCAATTTTAAGGGTTAATATGTTTGAAACATTTTTGAACCATATGTGAAATAGCTTTGAACATTTTGAGCTAAGCATTATGATTCTGCCATTGTACATTTATTGTCTCAATTTAAAAATGAGAATTGTACTATCTAAAAAGATGGAACCTTTATTATTAAATTAATATCATCATTAGAATTTATACTGGAGTTTCTAAATAATAATGATCATGATCTAGGTAAAGTGCATATTTTCCGAATTATTTAATAATGACCTGAGTATGCTCAATAAAATGTAATTATTATATGAAGCATTCTGATATTTTATAAATTAATATCAACAATTTTTCCTTTATAATTCACAGTTTTATATTTAACTACTCAAACTATTTGTTGATTAAATAAATAGCTCTAAGAATACTTTATCACAAAGGAAAATTAGCAATGATAAATAGTTTATAAAATGGTTTAGGAAATCCCTAGAAAACCTTAATTCAAGTGCTATATGTAATATGGTATATTATGTATTGCTGGGACAAGGTAAGTATTTAAAACTTATAATTAACCATTATCCATCTAGTATCTTGTGCAGAATCTCTAGTTTCTAACAATGGAAAGGTTCTGACCTTACTTTATTTTTTTAGATTTTTTTTTGCTTGAATATGAATGACTTTATTATATTTTATGGGTAAAATTTTTTTCTTTTTATCTTTTTATGTATTTTGCATATCACCCACAGTTTCTTCTTCTTTCTCTCTTCCTGTTTCTTCCCCCCACCTCCTTTGTAAACCCTGTCCATTGCTCCGAAAGGCTAAGGCCTCCCCCTGAAGTAAACAAAACATGGCCTTTCAAGTTGAGGCAGGACCAAGCTCCTTCCCTCTGCATCAAGACTGAGCCAGACATTCCACCATAGATAATAGGTTCCCCAAAACCAGGTCATGCACCAGGGACAGATCCTGCTCCCAGTGCTCTACAAATAGTTCGAGCTACACAACTGTCACCCACATGAAAAGGGCCTAGTTGGGTCCCAATCAGGATCCCTAACTCTCTAGAGTCCATGAGATCCCAGGAGTTAAGCTCAGCTGTCTCTGCGGGTTTGCTCATCATGATCATGATTCGCTCCTTGCTCACACCTCTTTCCTCCCTTCAACTGGACTCCCAGAGTTTGAACCAGTGGCTGTAAATCTCAGGATCTGCTTACTGTATGAAGGTTTTATGATGACAATTATTGTAGTCACCAATCTGATTACAGGAGAAGGTTAGTTCAGGCACCCTCTCTCCACCTACTGCCGGGAGTCTTAGCTGACATCATTGTTATGCATTCCTGTGAGCTGCACTGGCAGCAAGTTTCTCTTTAACTCCATAATGACTCCTATCAAGATAACTCTTTCACTTCTCTCCTCCATCGCTCCCCCAATTCAACCATCTGGATCCTTCACATTCCCTTCATCCATCCCCTTCTCTCTACTCCCATCCCCAGTTTTCCCAGAAGATCTCATCTAGCTCCCTTTCCAGGGCAGTCTAAGCATCTCTCTTAGGGTCCTTTCTTTTATTTAGATCCTCTGGGTCTGTGGATTGTAGCTAGGTTATCCTTTGCTTTACATCTAATATCGACTTATGCATGAGTATATAGCGTGTTTGTCTTTTGGGGTCTGGGTTACCTCACTCAGGATTTTTTTTTAGTTCAATCCATTTGCCTGCAAATTTCATGATGACAATTAATAAAGAGAACCTCCTGAAGCTGAAAAAGCTTCTTTGAGGCAAAAGACCTTACTTTAACAGTGGGTCATTTTAAACTTATATCAAAAGTGTACTCATAAGTTTCTAACCCCAAATCGTTCGAAAGCTAATGCCTGCAGAGAGGGTAAATTCTTTCATGCACTTAATAATGTAGATACTACTAAGGACCAACAAGAAGCTATTGATATACTAGGAAACTTTGGAGATGCTGCAGACATTAGAGTTTTAATTTCTTATTTGATATCTCTCAAGAAACCATATCACACTTAACTTAGTCAGTTGCAAAGCCCCTGAGCTGTGGTAATCCTACAGATGCTGGGGAGGTAAACACAGCCTGAGGGGAACAAAAATGATATTTGGGTAAAGTGTGAGGCTTCTGTATTTCCTCTGTTAGTGAAAAACACTTTATTAAAGAGACAACCAGCAAGAAGAACAAAAAGTAATATTTCCCAAATTATTAGTACAGGAGACAAAGAAGATTGGAGATTGTTATGCATGTGCATAAAGGCATAAATAGTATGTGTTACTGTGACTATCTCCTAAATATAAGGACATTTGATGCAATTGCTCTCACATTACCCTTAAGTCATATAACTCAAAATAGGAGAAGCACACTGTCAGAGAAAACAAAACTGGGTAAAATTCAATCTCAGTATCATTGAGGTGCACCAGAAAGAAACCTAAAATTCCAATTCAAATGCAATGTACTTTGATAATTGACACACACACAGAGAAACGCACATAGACACAGAGACGCACATAGACACACACATATGTATATTTATATATATAGTCTATATAGCCAAACATAATAGTGTATTAAAAAGAGACATAGAACCACGACAAGAAGTTGAAAATTCAATTAGATGAATAAAACTTATCACATTTCTGACATTTTCATTTTATCCGATTTACTTGGGAAAAAGTGAGAATTGCAGTCATACTAAGCTTTAAGTGCTCATATAGGTGAATTTAAGAGTGCTGCATTTTGATGTTCTTTCTAAGCACGTTGAGTAAAATTTAGTTTAAAATGAAGAAAATTTTTAAGAGGTGTAATTGGATATGATTTCTCTATGTCTTTCTTTTTTAAAAGAAGAAGCAATTTATAGCAACTTCAAGGGCTCCTCAAATGTATGTTTCTTTATGGAAAAATATGTTAGACGTATGAGATGATATAATTAGTAAAATATTGTATTAAATGAGCAAAATTACAATTAAGTTTAGTAGTGGTGGAAAATAATTTTTAATATTTTGTTTATGACTACAAAATTTGCAGAATATATATGTTTTTACTGAGAGCATCATCAAACTTGAAAGCCAGTGAATGTATAATTCCCAGTACTGTCTTTTTTATATAGGTGCTGGCACAGACCTAATTTCAGTGAAACTAAGAGGCTTGTATAAGGACAGTATGTGGAGTGGACTCTGTAGTCACCTTCCTTTTCCTGCTGAGGAAAGTTCATAACATGCAGTAACTTTTGGGGTTGTCTGTAAGTAGAGATATCATATGAAATTTCAACAGCCATGTGGGAGCTTAAAATGAAAGGAGGGGCAGTTTTGAAATTAACTTTAAAAATAGTTCTTGTTATGAATATTTGATGGAAAAAGGTTCCACCAATTAGCTCCTAGGTGTGCAGAGCCCTGATAGTGGGATGCTGCCCGCAGCACACATGACATTTGGAGAATAACCAGCCCTGGAGGATTCAGGGGACAGGATTTAACAGGAACACGGATGAAGTTATACAACTTCAGCTTCTCAGTTCTATTTAAATTTGCTAAGAGATCGTAAAACCTAATTCTCAGTGGCTGGATCTGTGTAATTGCCTGGATACCCACGAACAAGAAGACTGGCAACAGATGTTGGTCTTTTATTCTCACCCTATGGATTATGTCATCTGAATTTATTATTGCTTCCTTCAAAATAAGTGCTCACTTGGGTTTAGATTAGAGAGGAATCTTGGCATGCTGTTTTGCTTGTGAATCTTGAGATCAGAGATTTTGGCAAATGCCTCTCTCGGTTGGAAAATTCTTCAAATCAGAGTCTCCCAATGGACGTGTAAGGAGCAGTTATTTTCTTAAAACATGGAAGCATTCTATGATAAGGGAAATATTCTGAACTTTTATATTTAGAAGTTTCAGGTTTAAAGGGACTCAATGTTTTGCAATGTTGCAAAGAAAGCTGGAGAACTGTCCACATTTTTCAATTTTGTAGGAAATTCATTTTGATATTTGAAAAACATATGTACTGATAATGGAGCACTTGCTCAGATCTTTTTTTGATTATTAGTTTCACCCTTCATATGTCCATATACATTACATGTTAATGGACATTTGGATTATTTCACTTTAGATTGTTCCCATTTATATAGGCTACTTTGTTCAGAACTCTCCAGAGTCTAGTCAAAGAGAGAGAGGAGTAATAATGTGAGCAAAGAAGTCAAGACAATGATTGGGCTACCCACAGAAACAGCTAACATGAACTAGTTGGAGTTTACTGTCTACAATCTGAATAGGATCAAACTACATTCTCTAGCCTAGTTTGTTAACCTGTGGGTGACAGTTATGTGGCTTTGGCAGTCTGTAGGGCTGCTGGAGGAGTGGATGAGGGATAGGTGGGAGAAGCTTGGGGAGCAGGAGAAGGGGAGGGAGAACTTTAATTGCTACGTTTATGAGAAAAGTTGGTTGTAAAATAAATAATTTTTTTAAAAAAATTAAAAAAGATATGGGGCTGGAGAGATGGCTCAGAGGTTAAGAGCACTGCCTGATCTTCCAGAGGTCCTGAGTTCAATCCCCAGCAACCACATGGTGGCTCACAATCTATAATGAGATCTGGTGCCCTCTTCTGGTCTGGTGGCATACATGCAGACAGAACACTGTATACATAATAATAAATAAATCTTAAAAATTAATTAATTAATTAAAAAAGATAGGATGGAAACTACTATATGACAGGGGCATCTCCACACACATGATTTGCATGACCTTGAATAATATACACATATGCACTCATAATAAAATGAAAGTTGTAAAAATATAATGTGTGTGTGTATATATATAAAATAGATTTGTGCTTGGGATTTTTCTAAGTTAGAAACTTTTAAAATGTGACTAGACAACTTAAAAAAATTGTCATTAAAAATAAACCAGAATTTTACAAATTGAAGAAAGCAATATTCTAGGACTTTACGATAAAAATATGTATATAACTCTCAACAAAATACTAGAGTGAGTGTACATGTCTCAGATGTTGAATTAAAAATATTTATTAAATTAATTGTTATATTTATACTTTAAAGTGTTTAGTCAGTGTGTCTTAAATACATAATTAATAATAAAACTTAAATGCAATTTAGATAATTATGTATAATTTTGGTTATTACATGGGTAAAGTTTCACTTTTCAACTTGATTAAATTAATGTTATATATTTGTTCCTAAAATGACTATTACCAAATTATTTATTTATAGAATGCAGTTCTTTGTTTTAAACAGGAAATCAGTCATTATATATATATATATATATATATGTGTGTGTGTGTGTCTAAAGAAGTATTTAGTTATTCTTTTTACATTTTTACAAGTTGACCTTTGAAGAACTATGTTATTTTTATGTAAATTAGATTAAGAAAAAATAACAATATGCAAAATTATAAACTGGTATCCCCAAATGCCTTAGATGTCTCAGCAGTTAAGAACAAAAAACTCCATGTCTATAGGACTGAATTTTGCTTCCTAGCACCATAATTGGGGGGTGTAGGCTCTAAATTGACTGTAAGTCCAGCTCCAAGGAATCAAATGCTCTCTTCTGGATTCCCTGGAGAAATGCACATATGAAGAAAGACAGACAAATAGACATTGATAACAATAAAGCTAACCTTAAAGAAAAATTATAATAATGGTTCATCTTCCATGACATGAACAGTCTGAAATAGAATTCAAATAGATATAAGCCGTACACAAAACATTTCCTTTTTTGTTTTCTGAATTTTACAAGGGTTCCATATTAAACACCTAAAATAAGACCTAGTAATAACAATAATATAAAACACATGGTGTGTGTGTGTGTGTGTGTAGGTTTGATTTATCTCCTAGTTTTGTCCATTGATCTACAAATTTTATGATTGCATTTTCTCTTGTATACAAATCAGCTCAGTTTTAAGATTTCCCATTTTTCAATTGTTAGCCTTAATTCCTTACTGTCTTTCTAAACATATAAATCAAGATGAATGTGAGAGTTACATTAAGTAATGTGAGAATTAATAAGAGCATAATATCAGAAATGAGTATATTGAAGACACTCAATATGCAGGGAGAAAAAGAACTCCAAAGCTAATTTCATCTTATTGAAAATTACTAACAAAAATCTATGCACCCATTTTTACAAAATATATAATTTATTCTTTTGATCATCTATCAAAATTATGAAAATAATAGTCTTATTATTCACAAAAGTAGCCAGATATAAAAAGATACCCATAAAATTAATTCACATCTATAATGTGCTCTTGAAACATTAAAAGATATCTTACCAACGCAGTAAAGGTTATAAAATATGTTACTTATAATTGTAATTTTGTGCTAAAATTAATGTTAGTCATTTACTATTAGAACATAAGTGCTACAAAATAATGCATTTATATAAAACTGGCAAAGATTCAATTGATTTTTTTAATTGCACTGAGGTATTCTAATAAACCTATGCAAATATAATCCATCTGGTTAAAACAGTAGCAAATAAAATAATGTTCAGCTTACTCCTAGAATATGACTGGGAACATAGTCATAAAGAATTTAAATCTTCAAATTTTGAGAATTACAGTTCATAATGCATTGCAGGGCAATGTATTTTCAGTTATTGTTCTACACAAGGCAATGGAGTTCCCTAATTCTATCCATCACCTACAATGCACTGAAATACACCTGAGTAGTTCATGGTTATATCTAATTAAACTGTGCAATTGGAGAAAATTATAATGATCTGTGCTGCTCAGCTTCAATATTTACTTATAATTAGTGATATTACCTTTGAGTTGTGGATAATAGCATTCGATTACTTTGTGACAATGTTATATCCTATTCATGCAAACTGTTTTAATAATGTTGATTTCATAATAGATGACTCAAATTACTATCAATAATATTAAGTACTTATAGATAATCTTTGTTTTCTTCATGCTAAGAATTTGAATCATTTGATCAATAAAAGGAAAATGACATAATTAAAAATAAAACAGCATTGATTAATAATAAGAGGAGTGTCAAGCAATCTGAGATTCTCATGTAGCGCAACGATAAGTGAGTCTGAACAATCCAAGGGAAAATTGGATGTAGGTAAAGCATTACAATTCTGAAAAAGCCCCAAATCAAACAAATATAATTACTAAAATAATACAATTAGCCGGGCAGTGAAGGCACACATATTTAATCCCAGAACTCAGAAGGCAGAGGCAGAGATTTCTGTGAATTCAAGGCCAACCTAACCTGAAAGAACTAGTTCAAGACCTGCTCTAAACCTACAGGGAAACCTTGTCTCAAGAAACACACACACACTAGAATTCTCTCCTATATTAACATGCATTTCCATGTGAAATAAGTGGGTTTTGATAATATATACTAATAGATTGGTCACAGAGGGTTACTCTTTTGGTTTTCAGGTTTTCTATTTTATGCACTGCTAATTCTACAGAGTAGTATTTATAGGCTTTCTCTCCATTCTTTTTTTAATATAATTTTTATTGGAAAAAAAAATTTCCGCCTCCTCCCCGCCTCCCATTTCCCTCCCCATCCCCCTT
>NW_026068070.1:3198361-3212315 GCF_014885135.2 Alexandromys fortis
TCTCTCCCCATCTCCTCTTACCCCCTCCCACCCCACCCTCAAGATCCCATTGGTTTATAGAGATAAATAAAGGTCAGTGAGTCTATAATTTGATTTCCTAAAGAAGCTAAATAAGAAGGTGATCCCAAAGAAAAACATATAGCTATCCTCCTGATTATGGGAAGTAGACAAGATTGCCGGGCAAGAAATTTCTCTCCATTCTTAAGCCAGCCATGCCTCTTCAATTCACACACTCCACTTTAGATACAATGCATCTACAGAAGCATGTTGTACCATTCCTTAAACACTATCACTCAACTCATTAATGGCTAACAGTTTCATTAGGAATTCATCATTATTTTCCAAGCGTGTCTAATTGATGTTATTTGTTTCTTCGGTGTTGGTTTTCAGTCAGTGCGCAAAAGTAAGGAAATGAAAGGAGAGGAAGATTTATCTTGTTCTCTCTTTCAAAGGTATCAATCGACAGTTTGTTCACCTTCTCACTTCAGGGTCTGGATTACTCAGCACAGTATGCCAAGGAGCACTTGAGATAGAAAAGTTTCTCACCTCATAGTGGTCAGTGTCTCTGATAAATTATGATAAAATAGACAGAGATATTTATATAAACTTAGGGTTTAGAAATCATTTATGGGTTGACATCCAGTTTTGCCAGCACAATTGAAGAATGAAAATAGACCCATATCTATCACCATGCACAAAACTCAAATCCAAATGGATTAAAGACCTCAATATCAGTCCAAACACAATGAACCATATAGAATGGAAAGTGGGAAGTACTCTACAACACATTGGCACAGGAGACCACGTCCTACGTATAACCCCGGCAGCACAGACATTAAGGGCCTCATTGAATAAATGGGACCTCCTGAGACTGAGAAGCTTCTGTAAAGCAAAGGACACTGTCACTAAGACACAGAGGCAACCCACTGACTGGGAAAAGATCTTCACCAACCCTGCAACTGATAAAGGTCTGATCTCCAAAATATATAAAGAACTCAAGAAACTAGACCGTAAAAGGCTAATCAACCCAATTATAAAATGGGGCACTGAGCTGAACAGAGAATTCTCAACAGAAGTTCAAATGGCCATAAGACACTTAAGGAAATGCTCAACTTCCTTAGCGATCAGGGAAATGCAAATCAAGACAACTTTAAGATACCATCTTACACCTGTCAGAATGGCTAAAATCAAAAACACCAATGATAGCCTTTGCTGGAGAGGTTGTGGAGAAAGGGGTACACTCATCCATTGCTGGTGGGAATGCAAACTTGTGCAACCACTCTGGAAAGCAGTGTGGCGGTTTCTCAGGAAATTCGGGATCAACCTACCCCTGGACCCAGCAATACCACTCTTGGGAATATACCCAAGAGAGGCCTTATCATACAACAAAAATATATGCTCTACTATGTTCATAGCAGCATTGTTTGTAATAGCCAGAACCTGGAAACAACCTAGATGCCCTTCAATGGAAGAATGGATGAAGAAAGTATGGAATATATACATATTAGAGTACTACTCAGCAGTAAAAAAAAAAGAACTTCTTGAATTTTGCATACAAATGGATGGAAATAGAATACACTATACTGAGTGAGGTAAGCCAAACCCAAAAAGAGGAACATGGGATGTACTCACTCATATTTGGTTTCTACCCATGAACAAAGGACATTGAGCCTATAATTAGTGATCCTAGAGAAGCTAAATAAGGAGAACTCAAAGAAAAACATATAGGCATCCTCCTGAATATTAACCTTCATCGGGGGGATGAAAGGAGACAGAGACAGAGTCCCACATTGGAGCACCGGACAGAAATCTCAAGGTCCAAATCAGGAGCAGAAGGAGAGAGAGCACGAGCAAGGAACTCAGGACCAAGAGGGGTGCACCCACACACTGAGACAATGGGGATGTTCTATCTGGAACTCACCAAGGCCAGCTGGCCTGGATCTGAAAAAGCCTGGGATAAAACTGGACTCGCTGAACATAGTGGACTCTGAGAACTCAAGAACAATGGCAATGGGTTTTTGATCCTACTGCACGAACTGGCTTTTGGGAGCCTAGGCAGTTTGGATGCTCACCTTACTAGACCTGGATGGAGGTGGGTGGTCCTTGGACTTCCCACAGGGCAGGAAAACTTGATTGCTCTTTGGGCTAACGAGGGAGGGGGACTTGATTGGGGGAGGAGGAGGGAAATGGGAGGCGGTGCCGGGGAAAAGTCAGAAATCTTTAATAAATAAATAAAAATTAGAAAAAAGAAATCATTTATAAAATGAATAATTTGCAGAAATAGCATATACTCATATTTTTTGAAATTCCATAATGTTGACTTGGTTAAAATCCCGCAAAATACAATTTTTGTGTTATGTTTCCTGGAAGACAACATCAGGATAAAAGGGCTCCCCCTTTAATTTAAGTAATTGATGACAATTGAAATGCCAGGATTCTGAGATAATACTTGTTAAATCACACATGTTATCAACAAAATAGGACTTATTTATGTTCTTTGCATATTATATAAAGCTCATGTGACCAACAAAATGTATTTATATTTTAAGTATATTATAAGTAGGATACCATGTTAAAAATGAAAACATGGAAATTGAGGAGCAAAAGAACAACAAAGTTTAAGTGAACATATCTAGCAACAGAATTTCATTTTAGTATTTAACAATAATAAGGTATAGATGAAATTAGTTGCCTTATGTATTTTACTAAAACAGATAAAATTGGTTTTTAATGCCTTCAGAATGATTATAGTCCAACTCTAGTTGTGAATAATTGGGCTCTATATATTTTAAATATGAAGAAAACCATTTAAATGGAGTTTGTAAGTACTTAAAAGAAAAATCAGAGTTCACTGCAAAACTAATTCTATGAAAGAGGCAGGACCAACTCTGTGAAGAGGTTTGCAATGCCAAGTGAATTAAAGATTTATAAGTGAATTAAATCACTCTAAGGAGATAACTTCCCTTCCAATTTGAAAATCATTCATGCATTCTTTCATCATTTGTGTTTTCTCTACTGGGCAATCTTCAGCACACAAGAATGTGTCATTGAAAAAGGAGAAAAAAAGAACTCTGGCTCTGATATTTTTCTTGTGCTTTGGGAATGAATTAAAAATAAGACATTTCAATAAAGAGCTAAAATATAGAATTTGAAGGAAATAACTGAACAGTAAAAAGAAAAATCACATATGACATATGTTATGGAGAAAAATATTAAATAACACAGCAATCCATAGAAAAAGATCTGAGCAACAACAGAAGTAATCAAGTAATTGAACCTTGAGGAAAGAAGGAAAGAGTTCATTACAGGAGCTTCAGTAGCACATTTTCTGTACGGTGAATGTGTGTATAGCTGTACCAATGTGCTCTGTTGAACAGAAAGGGTGGGGAGATTATTCTGATACATCTGTTGAAGTCCAATGTATGACACTGACACTTCTGCAGAATTTGAAGATCTAGGGGTTGGTATTGGGGTGGAGAAAGGGTTAATCAGATTTGCCTTTTAAAGAAGTACTTTTTGTGTGTACTGAGTATGAGAGTAATCTCTTCTGGGGGGCGGGAGAATGCAGAGAAAATAACCAACTGTGAGTCTATTGACAGTGTAGTAGTTGAATGGGAAAGAGATGGAGATACTTTATGGATGTTTTTAACTTGGGAATCTGTATCATTTACTGTTTGACAAAATAGAGGTTTCAAATGAAATGAGGAATAAGGAATGAACCCTGCGTGTTGTGTGAATGCGGTAAGGAATTAATCCAGTGTTCTGGTTGAATGGCAACGGCAGAACATTTATGAATTATGATGGAGGCTATACACGGACCATATGTGGGTCACAATTTTTTTCTCCTTTCTTCCTACTTTCCCCCTTTCCTCTCCATCTTTCCTTTCCTTCTTCCTTCTCTCCCCCCCTCTTTCCCTTGTTTTCTTTTACATCTGGACCACAGTCTCCCTTCCCTTCTCCCCTTCTTTTACCTCTGCAACCTCTACTCCCTGTGCTTCCCCTAATCCACTCCTACTCTGTTTCTATTCAGAAAGGACTCCTGTGGATATCAACTAACATCAAGTTGTCAAGTTGCAGTAAGAATAAGCACCTCCCCTTGTATTAAGGCTGTGCAAAGCACTCCAGTATGAAGAATAGGTTCCCAATACCCAGCCAAAGAAAACAACAGCTTTCTTTCAAATCTTCTATTGTTAGGAGTTCAACAAGTAGACCAAGTTTCCTGCCTTCCATTTCACTTTCCATTGTGACCTGGGACATTTCAGTCCATATCCGAGAGCTTTTTATGATTTCGTCTTTAAAGAATTTAATGAATGTGACATATATAACATAGTATAATAAATTAATATCCACAATTACTGATGAGGCTACTTCATAGTTTTTAAAAGCAGTTAATACGATTATATTTTTTAAAAAATTAGATAGACTAATTTTATTTATATTTTAAAAATAATGAATTTAGGGCTGGAGAGATGGCTCAGAGGTTAAGAGCATTGCCTGCTCTTCCAAAGGTCCTGAGTTCGATTCCCGGCAACCACATGGTGGCTCACAACCATCTGTAGTGAGGTCTGGTGCCCTCTTCTGGCCTGCAGACATACACACAGGCAGAATATTGTATACAAATAAATAAACATAAAAAAATAATGAATTTAGCACATCTTTACTACAATGTCTTATAAAGGAAAGATAAAATATATGCTAATGAAATAAAGTATATGATAATATGAATTAAGAGATTAAATTTACCAATAAGTGTCCACTAAAACTTAAAGTTTTAATTAAAAGACCAACCTTAGCACAGGTGTTCTTTGAATATGAAATCAAGCTAGACTAAACTAAGTAAAGCCCAAGATGTTTTAGAAATAATTTTTATGTCATTTGCCATAGATTACTTCCCACATAATTATAGTATTAAAATTTTCATTTTAATATTTGATCACTAGAAATTGAATCAATATATAAAGAAATAAACGGATTCAAAACTCTGCTTATGCATTTCAATACATAAATACTATATATATAAATTATATGACATGTGAGAAATAAATCACATATTAATATTTTAGATTACTTCATAAAATCTAATGTAAGATATATTTCTTTATCTACATTTGGAGTTTGAGGCAGTGTCTTACTCTGTAGACCACACAGCTTTTCTATGCAGCTAATTATAGCTTTGAATTTCTCATTCTCTTGCCTCCATTATACAACTGTTATGATGACTAACCTGTGCTACCCGGCCCAGCCTTAAATATTCCTGTTTAACAAAACATGATCTAAATTTATTATTAGGGAATATTATTTGCAAGATTAATTAAAACTACTTAAATGTATTACAATAATTAATGCTGGCCTATCAGCCATATGAGTCAGTATTTATGAAATGAACTTAAACTACTTCTCAAGCACCAACTGTATTTTATTTTGGTGAAAGACATGCTACATGACTAATATTTTATTAAAATTCATTTTATAAACATTTTATCCTTTTTATTTATGATATCAGAGTTAATAATATGTCAATAATTAAAAGACAATACTGTTTATGGTAGTTACACATATGAAATCTATTTTCATTATAATATTATGATTGATTTGAGAACCAATTTATGCATCGTCATTTTTAGTTTATCAAGATGTTTGAAAACAGTTGATCTTCAAAATACTGACTTCTATTTTTAACCCTTCTGCCTTCCTGAAGGTGGACATTTAAAACTGCCTGTGAACGTAAGGAGGGCATTCAATGGAGCCGCATTATTCTGCCCTCTGTGTAAAGTCAACAGAATCCTCACCCTGTTAGAGTGGGTTCAGAGACAACTCATTTTCCATCTAAACCAAGACACTTATGGAAATTTGATGCAGCAGAAATGATGGAAGACTTCTCAAAACTTTATTATTTCTTTTAAAATATTTAGGGTGGCTTTCCAAACTACACCCTACCAAAAAAAATCAGTGCATTTTGCTTCCATCTTATGAGCAGTTTCAACTGATTTTAATTCCAAGTGTTAAGTAAAAGTAAATATATTATTTCTTTATTTAGGCAGATAAATGAATCTACTCTTGGAGGCTCATACATGAATTCTAGAACATGAGAGATGTTGAACACTATAGGTGATTTCCAGTTCAGTCACTACTTGTAGTGTCCTGTTTAGGTTGAACAGAATGGGTTGAACTATCAAACGCTTCTTATGAAACAGAATAAACATCAAGGTTTCCTATAATAGGGTCCAACATCCAGTAGCTAAATAATGATAAATGCATTGTAAATACATTGTCATTTACACATTAACCCATTCAGAATTATAGAAATTTATGAAATTAAAGTAACTTCTGTTTACAAAAAAAAAAACCCTAGGCATACACTAATTTCAGAAATATTTTGAATAGTTAGTTCTTAAAATAAGATTGGCAGCAAAGAGAAACCTGAGTTACTATATCCATTGTTTAAAATTTTATATGTACAGAACTTACTACTATCACTTAGAATATTTTATTTAATCAAAATATAAAAAAGAATATATTTAGTATCACTTTGAAACTATAGTTCTAAAAACAACAATTTCCAAGAATAAGAAAATATTTTAATTAAGTCATTAAAGAAACAACTCATATTATATACATATATAGTTTGAAGGTTAGTGTAATTTCCACAGGTGAGCTTATAAGGATGTTTAAAAATTAATATGTAGGGTTAATTAAAAATAAGATGCACAAATACTTCAAAGAGATATTATAAAAGCAAGAAAAATAACTTTGATTAAAATTATATAATTTTCACAAATCTACAAGTTTTTATATATAAGAAAAATAAGAGTGACCCCATGAGCTGTCCATTGTGTTATAAAGCAGAGACTCAGCAAACCCACAGTTTTCCAATTTTAATATAGCACTTAATTTTTAAAATTAATTTTATAAATTTGTATTTAAGCAGAGACTAGTTTCACACAAACAAGTATCAAATATTTGTGAAGGGGAATTAGTTATTTTTCAAATATTAAGAAAAGTAAAAGTAGCATAAAAGGTTTTTTTTTTTTTTTTTTTTATTTTTCAGTATAGGGTTTCACTTTGGAACAGCCTCAGCTCTCCTGACTCTCTGTTTAGACCACAAAATCATAGAGATCTATCTACTGCTGCCTGCCAAGTGCTGGGATTAAAGGTGTGTGCCATTTATGACATAAAACATATTGAGCAAGTTTTTAAATTATAATAAGTATAAAAATACTTATGTAAAAGCATTTTAATGTTTTATTAAAGCAATACCTGGTGACAACTGGCATGGAAACATTGTTTTTTATTTTTTTACTATCATGACTGATTTTTTAATTTCTCTTTGAAGCACTGTATGCATTTGTTTCAAAAACCCTTTCCATTCATACCTCCAAGTCAATGAAAAGTTACAGCAACTACATTTACAAACCTAATGTGCAACAGTTGGTATTAGGTCTTGGTGACTGCACCTCTTTAAGTGGAGACTGCTCTTTCATTTCCTGCCCAGCCAGACCTAAATCACACAGAAACTATATTAATTCCAACACTGTTTGGCCAACAACTCAGGCGCACAACTAGTTAGCTTTTATATCTTAAATTAACACACTTTTATTACTTTGTATTGCCATGAGGCTGTGGCCTACTGGTAAGGTTCTGTCCAGCATCTGTCTCCTTCGGCAGCAACAATGTGGCTCCTCAACTTTAATAATTGTTTCTACATATCTCTGTTTAGATGTCCTGCCAGGCTTTACTCTGCTAAGCCCCTAGCCAAAAGAGATTCTTTATTAACAAATGGTAGAAAACATATTTATATGTAGAGGGGAATCCTACATCATCTTATTTGCGTCTGGGAAGGCAGGAAACATTCGAGGAATCTCCACTTACAAATAACGTCAGAACGACTGGGACTAACAGGCAAGGCCTAACATCATCCACTTGGGTTCCGGGTCTTTGGATAAACACTCAAGATTATGAGGAAAGAAGCTGAGAGCATGACAGCAACTCAGTCCGCTCTCCCTGGGCAATCGGTTGGATTGGGTCTGCTAGGCATGAACAGACAGGAGAGCATGGCAGATTCCCGCACAGAGATATTTCCAGGTGGTGCAGTGCACTGCATGGCATATTTAGCTTTTACTCGGATCAGCTCCTACCCAGACATACCAGAGTTTGTGGTAAAGGTACCACTGACATATTGAAAGGCTGAGTGAAGCAGATTATGCATCGAAGGCTGCTGTGATCACACTGTTTACAATTTTAAAATGTTCTTTGTCAGAAAAGAATTTCAGATACACAGTAGGGCAGAATCAATCATAAAAGACCTCTAAATGAGATATAGTGTGTTCAAAAAGTGTACATAGTCTTGGGAGAAAGAAGAAAGAGAATTTAGACAGTTATAAAAATAAATAAATAGTTTTAAGAAAGTTAAAAAAATTCTTTAAATTGACAGTATAAGTAATTTAAAAGAGTACTGATAGTTATAGATTAAAGGAGTAAAGAAAAATAAGCCATGTAAAATGGAATATACACAGAGATAATGGGTTACACATATTATTGTATTTTCTTTGATTTTTTGAGTTTTTAAGGTATCTTGCTTGACTTTAAAATTTAGGTTTAAGGATATATTCCTTAGAAAATAGGTTCTGCTTTTATTTCCACAGAAGATAAGAACCTGTGGATTCCTTCCAAGCTACTGTGGTTTGATGGAACAGGAACCCCTGAAAGGTCTTCATGAACCCTAAAAGTACTTCACCTAACAAAAAGGAAGCAGTTTGGAGAAAACTGTGCCCAAATTCTCAAAATGATTTTTATAAATGTTTGTTGTTGTTTAAAGGGGGTTGATTATAAGTAATTAATTGTCACAATTTCTAAAACAATATCTTAAAAAAAAACAAAATAAGGGAGAAATGATATAGAGATGAATACATTGCATTGGTATGGATCCTGGTCTATTAATGCGAATTTCAGGTCAATTTTGTTACACTGTGTGTATGTATTTCTACTCCTATTTAAGGTATTATGTTTGTGCATCTCATTTTAATGTAATATATAATTTTAAAGTACAGATTAATAGTCTCCCATAATAATAAAAATTTTAGTCATACTAGGTAGGTTTTATAGATATATATAGAGATATATTTCAGTTAGATAGATACTCGTCAACACTTCAGAGACATGTAGAATATAGTAATTAGAATGTTTTATGAACTTAGACTTTTCTTTATGATGACACATGTCTGCTCTTGACAGCACCAAGTACTTCAATTGGAAAATGAGCCCAATTAGGCAAGAAATTGCTCTTGTCTGGATTACTTGATGGTATGATCTATGATTTAGACATGTAGGAGGCACATAAAAGTGACTGCTGAACATTCTAAAAGATAGGATGGCCCATCAGAGTTCCTGATTCACAGAAGAAACTGTCAAATATTCTGCAGGACACAGGAGAAAGCAACTGATGAACTTTGCCATTACCAGACAGAACAAGATCTTCAAATTTCCTGCTTCATGGAAAAGTCTGCTGAATACTATTAGCCTGTAGGATGAGGATGCATTTCCCGGGGTTATTGAAGAACTTTGGGTGACTGTCTAGGCATCAAGCTGTCTCTGTCAATTCTAGAATTTTGAAGTTGTTTACAATGCACTTCTTTACTTTGGTAATCCTATATTTTTCCTAGGTATTTGAATAAACGAACACAGATAGTTATAATTTTCCTTAGTTATGATAAAAGATAAATATAAAACTTTAGACTTACAAAGAAATATTATAAATAGGTGGGTGGTGATAATGCATGATTTTAATCCAGGACTTGGGATGCAGAAGCAGTCAGAAGTTTTTTTTTCTTTTTTCTTTCTTTTTTTTTTTTTTTTTTTTTTTTTTTGCATTTGAGGCCAGCCTGGTGTACAAAAGCTAGTTACAGGACAAGCTCCAAAGCTACAGAGAAACCCTGTCTCAACCCACCCCCTCAATATTGTAACTATAATTCTCACTTTATAACAGTTTTGTCTATGTAACTCTGCTGTGTTGAAGTAAAAGTCTTTCTTTTTAATTAAACATAAAAGGGAAAATGATAGCCGGGAGGTGGTGGCGCACGCCTTTAATCCCAGCACTCGGGAGGCAAAGGCAGGCGGATCTCTGTGAGTTCGAGAGCAGCCTGGTCTACAAGAGCTAGTTCCAGGACAGGCTCCAAAACCACAGAGAAACCCTGTCTCGAAAAAAAACAAAAAAAAGGGGGAAGATGATGTGAGATGTTGTTCTGTATATAGGTTATATTTATGATTAATGAAAAAAACTGTTTGGCTGTTTGGGCTACAGATTTAGCAGAGTAAAGCCAGGTGGGAAATGAGAACAGAAAGAGAGAGAGAATAGACAGAGTCAAAGAGACATTGGGTAGCTGCCAGAAGAAAAATATGACCTGAACCTTTACCATTAGGCCGCAGGCCTCATGGCAATACACAGATTAATAGAAATGGGTTAATTTAAGAAATAAGAGTTATCCAGGAATATGCCTAAGCTATTGGCCAAGCAGTATTGTAATTAGTATAGTTTCTGTATGATTGTTTGAGTCACTGTTTACACATCTCTGATTAAGACCAGGAGCTTTTATAAGCTAAAGTAACTATTCAACACTGTACCATGTCAGGAGTATAAAACTTTTCTGTTTTCAGCATGTGATAGAGTGACTCATGAGTCATTCTTACTAAAATTACTTTTACCCACAAATAAATACATCAACTATATAAAAAAAGAGCATGCTGCCACTGCTTTTGTCCTTCAGGAAGTGCTCAGCAGGGAAAGAATTTAATATAAAGCTTTTATTAAAAGACAACTGTGGTTTAATATAGAAGGTAATATATGATTTCATTGAAGGAAGGAAAAAAATTAAACCTGCATCAAACTTTCCAGGTATATTGTCTGCATTCCCACAGTTCCTCCATCCTCCCACTGATTTCTTCCTTGTATTCACTCTTATTTGGGATCTGTGAGGATGATGATAATACTTGTTTTAAACTGCAGCCAAATACTGTTGCCAGTCTTGTATTAATTCATCTTAACTTTGCTAAATATCACCATTTGTGTCCTTGAGTAATGGTGGTAGTTATCCTCCATTTATTTAATTTATAGGTGAGATATTAAATTATTTATAAATAAATGCTAAACATTTGGAAACTTTCATTAAAGAAGTAGTTCAGAAACAACATACTTCGAAGCACCATGGTTATTAAAAGCTTCATGTTAGTTTAAAAGATTAAACTAATAGAAATTGCTTCATTTATTTTATAGAAAAATACATGGCTGAAAACATATTTAGATTATTAATAACTACCAGATGGTTTAGTTTTTAAGAAAATTATAAAAGTACATAAATATTATGTGAATAATATGGATAGTAATACTATGTAGGCTTTAATTTAGCATTCATATTAGCAATATGAATATGAAGGTTCTTATTTCAGATTTGCTAAGGAACTCATGCTGTATATTTTGGATATTTGTTTATTTGTTTTGATAGCCAATGTATCCATCAGAAAGCTTTCAACTAAAACACTTAATGTTTATGAATAATTTTTAAGGACACAACATTTTAAATAAAACTTTATGACAGAAAAAATGAAAGAGTAGTAGTGAAATCAAAATGCACAAAACTATAATCATTTAGCAGAGTTAATACTTGCCTCTGTAACATTCAAGATTCATACATACCTTGATGAGGGTATAGAACATCTGAGACCCATAGTCAGGATGAGAACTGAGAATAAACCGAGGATTTTAAAATATCAAGTAAATCTAATTATCATAGAGAAAAATGCTTTCAATCTCTGTTTTTAATTTTTTGGATTTTAAATAAATTCATGTTTCAAAATTATTAAAGGAAGGAACATACATTCACATCAAGTTGAAGCCTTGTCGTAGTATTACTGTGCTCTAGATAATTTCAGAATACTTTGTAGTTTTGTGACTGATCACCCCTAAAACCACAATAAACTAGATATAAAGATATCTTAAAAATAATTGGTTATCACTGGAAACACACTTCCAAAATAAAATATAAGAAAACCAGTAACTTCAACTACTTTTTAAAATATGGAATAGACTAGTTAATCAGTAAGTGAATCATAGAGTCTCCCAGAAAAGTATATTCACCTTTCTCTCTCTCTCTCTCTCTCTCTCTCTCTCTCTCTCTCTCTCTCTCTCTCTCTCTGTTTCTATCACACACAATACACTCATACATACTCACAAATAAGATTAAATTTAAGGGACTAACTTTTTCAAGTAACTAATTAATGACTAAGACTATCACAATGCTATTTATGAAGTATTAATTTTGTCAGAATATCTAACACATTGTGCTTTGTCTTGTATTAAAGTGAATGCAATTGTTGTTAATATTGTGATAATTGTAAGTCTTCAAGATATTAGAAATTAAGTACTTTGTTAACTCATGAAAAGTACAGCAAACCTAAAAGTCTTTAAAGGCAGGAACAAATATAATTTAAACCATGAAATTTAATGTAGAAAGAAAATAGACCCATTTATGTACTTCTGCAACACAGGATCACTTTCAATAAATTTGTCCTGACTTAATATACTAATGTATATTAGAATTGTGTCATTAGGTGACAAAGACTTTTTGTTTTATTGTGTTTTATTTAGCTCATCTATGTCAAAACATTGAGGAATCAGAAACTTAATTTTAGGAGGAAAACAGCAAGATATTCTGGGATGAAGTTGGGGGGATACTAAAACGTATTGAGCTGGGGAATCTTCTGCATGACCTTGGATATCTTCTACTTTTGAGCCTCATGTTTATAGGTCTTTTTCAACATGATATAGGCTTAAACATACATTAGGGAATCTCAGCTGAAGAATTTTCATTGTCATATTTGCCTGTGAGCAAGACTGTGGGGCCTTTTTATTGATCGTTCTTGCCTTGATTTTTCTCAGTGATAGACTGGGATCTGGACGTGAAAATCAAAACCTTTCTTTACAAATTGTGTGTGTGTGTGTGTGTGTGTGTGTGTGTGATGCTTATCATGGAAAGAGAACACAAACTATTTAAACACTGTCATTTGAGTCTTACTTATTCTATTTACTACACAGGGGGTCTTTTGTTCATTAAAATTATCACATATTTTAAGACAACTCTTTAAAAATATCAAACACAAATTAACATTTGACATATGCATTTTGTTCTGGTTGTTGTCTGGTGAGACGTTCACTATGAGAAAAATAAAGCTATGCTCAGCCAAAATTTTTATCCTTAATGTTATAAATTAAAAGTTAGGCACAATAGCCTAAGAGTACTTGCATATTTTTTCTATCAATGATCTTTACAACATATTTATATGTTTATTATACATCATGTATCATATTACATATTATAGACTATATAGTAGTTTCATACTTTATGTCTAGAATATAAAATGAATTCAATAGCTATAAAAGTTATTGGTAAGTTTGAATAAAAGCATTATTAAACATGAAGGGGGTTATAATAACCTGTCCAGATGTTTATAAATAGTTTGTTAGGACAACACATATTTTACTTAAATTTTTCAATTTTGACATAAAGTGACAGAAATTTTATCCCAAAGGCAATGATCTTCCAAATGGTGTAACAGTGTGAGCTAAACCAGGAAAAATTACAGCATTTCATACACCATTGATTCTTAACGTTTTTGGAGCCATTTTTCAGTATCCTGTGGATGCATTAAGAAATTCATTACTGTAGAATATTAAAATATCTTTACCTCTTAAAATTTGTTTAATTTCAAACAAGTCACCATCTCATAAAATTACTAGTGATAATCAACTACTCTCATTTTGAATGGAATATAAATAAAATATAATTTGGTACAATATTTGCTACAGAAATCACTTTTAATTATATACTGTCCTTTTACTTTATTTACAATTATATATAGTTATTATATTGAATTTTGCCTTTTTACCTGTTTTTTAAACTCAAAA
>NW_026068070.1:3212396-3265794 GCF_014885135.2 Alexandromys fortis
ATTTTGAGTATGTTTTCTAAGGTTTGAAGAAAGTGTAATTTTTAATGGCTAGATATGCTAACAAGGTATGTTTTTGTCATAGGCAGTCTTTAATATGGTAGAATAAGAGCCTTCAATTTAGGGAATGTATTTCAAGAACAATATCAAATTATTTCCTCTAGTGAGAGGTTGCTACTTTTCTCTTTTAAATTTGAAGTTGTAAATATGTGCATCATAATTACTGATTTTTATCAATCCTTGCATCAGTAGGATAAGCATCCCATTTTACAATGACCAGATGCCTTACAGATGCATTCTTTGATGTTATTTACAAATATCTTTAATATAGTATGAGGATATTATGCTATATTATTCCTCAGTGATATTTTAGTCATTTTCATTTTGTATCTTTTTATTTAGCATCAGGATGATGTGCTTTAAGAAAGGAAGAATATTGATATATATTTTTCTTCAAATGACTTGACAGACTTATGTTTTAAAAAGAGATGTACTTCCATCAGTTGCTGGATGAAGGTTCTAAGGTAACATTTAACATATTCATCAATCTGACTACAGGGCAATGACAGTTTGGGCCACCTCTCCTCAGTTGCTTAGGGTCTTAGCTAGATTCTTGAGAACTTTTCTTGTTAGCCCCATAATGACTCCCTTAATCAATATATCTCTTTCCTTGCTCTCATCTCTGCCCTTCATCTACCTTGAATATTCCATTAGCTCAAGTTTGTTTCCCCCCTCCCCTTCTGCCCTTCTCTTTCCCTTATACCCTCCCTTCTCCTCCTATTCCCATGTTCCCAAAATTGTCAAGTGAAATGTCACCATAGAATGTTCATCCAGCAACTCATGGAAACAGAGGCAGAGATGCACAGCAGAGCACTGGACTGAGTCCCAAAGTCCAGTTGAAGAATATGAGCAAAGAAATCAAGACCATGATTGGGACACCCACTGAAACAGTTTTCCTGAGCTAATGTGAGCTCACCAACTCCAGCTGGACAGGGAAGGAACCAGTATAAATAAGACCAAACTAGACCCTCTGACTGTGGATAACATTTGTATGGCTAGCTGGGCGGTGGTGGCACATGCCTTTAATCCCAGCACTTGGGAGGCAGAGGCAGGCGGATCACTGTGAGTTTGTACCCAGCCTGGTCTACAAGAGCTACTTCCAGGACAGGAACCAAAAGCTACGGAGAAACCCTGTCTCGGGAAAAAAAAAAAAAAAAACAGTTGTATGGCTGAGGCACACAACTAGGTCACTGGCAGTGGCACCAGAATTTATTCTTACTGATTGTACTGGCTTTTTGGGAAAACATTCTCTTTGGATGGATACCTTGCTCAGCCCAGATAAAGCAGAACTTTATCTAGGACCTTCCACGAAGCAATGTGCCTACCCTCTCTAAAGAGTGGATGAAGGATGAAGTTGAGGGTGGGGAGGAAGGTGCATGGAATGGGAGCAGGGAAAGGAGTGGGAACTAGGATCGGTATATATAATCAAAAAAGATAAAGAGATGTATTTTGACTCAACGTTATGAATCTGCCAATGGTTTCTAATTCTTCATGATTCAGTCTTGATAGTATATAATCTTCTAAAAATTTACTCTATTTACAATAACGATAGAAGTCATTGTCAGTAGTCCTCATTGTCCGCTATGTTCAGTGAGACCGGTTTTATCCCAGGCTTTTTCAGACCCAGGCCAGCTGGCCTTGGTGAGTTCCCGATAGGACATCCCCATTGTCTCAGTGTGTGGGTGCCCCCCTCGCGGTTCTGAGTTCCTTGCTCGTGCTCTCTCTTCTTCTGCTCCTGATTTGGACCTTGAGATTTCAGTCCGGTGCTCCAATGTGGGTCTCTGTCTCTGTCTCCTTTCATCGCCTGATGAAGGTTAATATTCAGGAGGATGCCTATATGTTTTTCTTTGGGTTCTCCTTCTTATTTAGCTTCTCTAAGAACCCGAATTATAGGCTCAATGTCCTTTGAACAATGGCAATGGGTTTTTGATCCTACTGCACGTATTGGCTTTGTGGGAGCCTAGGCAGTTTGGATGCTCACCTTACTAGACCTGGATGGAGGTGGGTGGTCCTTGGACTTCCTACAGGGAGGAGGACTTGATTGGGGGAGGGGGAGGGAAATGGGAGGCGGCGGTGGGGAAGAGACAGAATTCTTAAGTAAATAAATAAATATATATATAAATAAATAAATAAAACAAGTCATTGTCAGAATTATTAGGGAAGACAAGCATATACCCAAATTACAGATAATTACCTCAATTGTCTCCATTTACAGGTACAACAGCATGTATTTGGAAAACCCCAGAGAATCAAACGTAGTTGAATAAAGAGGTACAGCTGCATACTACATTCCAAATGCACAAAACCCTGCAATACTTTCAATTAAGTAAATAAATGACAATTAAATGTTTTATTTAATTTTTTATATAATACATTTTGATTGTATCATATAGCATTGTCCAGAATCTCATAAATTCTCAACCTTCTTGACCTTACAAACTCATATTCCTCCTCTGTCACAATCTGCCACCAAGCACCAATAATGACAAGATAAAGTAAACAAACCAATATCAACCATACTCATGACAATTAGATTGCCAACACAAAAAAGCCTCCATGTTTGTTATGATTTTGTTTTGTGCATGTATAAGATTTTTATTTTGTTTTGTTAGAGTTTATTTTTGTCTTCTTGTATTTTATTATCTTGGCCTAGATTATCTGGAACTCGTTATGTAAACCAGGATTGCCTTGAACTCAACAGATCTAATCTACATGGGAAGTAGAAAAAGACAAGATTTCTTGAGTAAACTAGGAGAAGGGGAATAATTGGAGGGGCAAAAAGAGAGGGGAGAGGAAGAAAATGGAGCAGGGAAAAATATGTAGCTCAATTAAAACAATTTTTAAAAAATCATAAAGAAATCAACTCAAATCAAAAAAATTGTAAAATAGGCCAATAATCTGAAAAAAAAACTCTCAAAAGTTTTTTTTATAAAACATTAGGTTTATAAAATTGCTCAAAATTACTCATCACTAATATGAAAATCAAATCTATAATCTGCCTTCAGGGAGTTGAAGCAGCATTGCTAGGATCAAAGGTAAGGAACTGGGAGAATGTGAATATTCTCTCACTGTTTTTATTACTATGAATTTAGTAAAAACAGCATTAACATTACTCCAAAGTATATATAAAATCACAGTGAGCCCAAATGTCATTACTAATTATGTATCTAAATAATTTGATGCTCATGCACTTCTAGGAGATCGTTGAATTTCTTGCAGTCCTTGCCAGGGCATCCTCAGAGAAGACAACAGTGTGGAGGGTCCAGAGACATATCACTATGAATCCAGTTTCTGGGAATGGAGTCTGCTTCATTGTACATGATCAGCCACTTAAATAGTGAACGCCCATCCACTATGATAGGTTAGCAGATTATCTCATAGTGGAGAGTGAGCACTCATACCACCAGTGTCTATGTGGAAAAAAAAAAAAAAAAAAACACCAAAGCAGATGAGAAGAATGCAAACTCATCTGCAGGCACACTACTTAACTACTTAAAAATTGTGTTCAGAAAAGTGTTTTGAATTCTGGAACGTGGTGTTCATTGCTTGATAATATTTAGAAGAATATTGGGGCTGCTAGGTCATGCCTGGATTTTCTATTACTATTCTTAAGGTCTTTTAAGGCAGTCTTCATAATAGCCAAATTATGACATGAGCATTGTATCTATTACTGATATACTAAATAAAAAATGTGTAGAAAGATGAACTGATTTGAAGAAAAAAATATTTATTTTATTGAGCTATACATTTTTCTCTGATCCCCCCCTTTCCTCTCCCCTCCACTTCAACCCTTTCCCATGGTCCCCATGCTCCCAATTTACTCAAGAGATCTTGTCTTTTTCTACTTCCCATTTAGACTAAATCCATGTATGTCTCTCTTTGGGTCCTCATTGTTGTCTAGGTTCTCTGGGATTGTGATTTGTAGACTTGTTTTCTTTGCTTTATGTTTAAGAGCCACTTATGAGTGAGTATATATATTAATTGTCGTTCTTGTTAAGTTACATCATTCAATAAGGTGTTTCTAACTCTATTCAGAATAAATCATCCAATAAAAAATGAGGAAAGACATAAACAAAGAACTCTGAACAGAGGAATCTAAATTGGCTTAAAGACACTTAAGGAAATGCTCAACATTCTAAGCCATCAAAGAAATGCAAATCACAACTCTGATATTCCATCTTACACCTATAAGAGTGGCCAAGATAAAAAACACTGATAACAACTTATGCTGAAGAGGTTATGGGGTAAAGGGAACACAAAAAATAATGACAACTTGAAGAAAATTTTTTTAATATTATAGCATAGCCATATCATTTCCCTTCCTGTTCCTCCCTTTGAAGCCTCCTAAATACTCCTTCATCTTCAAAATACACACCCACGGCAATTAATGAAAAAAGAGGCCTTACATTTAAAAGATGTTATTTTTAATGAACTAAATCTGTTACACACAGCCCTATACCAAGTAATTTCATATAAATCTATGTTTTAAAAAATCTGTCTCTCAAAGGTAGAAGGCAGTTCTGGTAACCAGGAATTGGGGAAATGATCAGGATAAAAATGGCACAAAGTTTTAATTAGTTAGGGGAACTGAGTTCAAGTGATCTAATTATAACACAGTAGCTAAAATTAAAAACAGTGGCTTCTCTAAAATTGCTGAACTTGGACTAAGAGTAATTTCCCAGCATAAAAAAAGAAGCTCACACAAAGCACTAGGCATCTTAATTAGCTTGATTTAGAATGTCTACATTAGGTCATGCATCATAATACAATTTGTACTTGTCAATCACAACTTAATTAAAAAAAATAAGCTAAATTAGAATTTTTTATTGAATGGATGCCCTTTATACTTTAAGGAAAACATTTGAAATAATAATTGCTGCAGTAAATTTATTTGATTAAAGGAGAAAACAGTTTAAATTAAGGTTGGACCAAGCCCCTGCCCCTTCATTAAGGCTTAGCTTCACTTACTCTGACTTAGAATTTGCTGACTTTCCAAGAGAACCTTTATATATTAAAAGAAGGAAATGAGTGGTGGGTTGGGGGACAGGTAAGGGAGGGCAGGATGAGGTTTGTGATGGTGAACTCTGCTTGGAATATTAAATAAGGGGGGAAAAGGGTAAAACACATTATTGTCTTATGCATCCATGTCAAAGGACTGAGCCCATGTACAGTAGTGAAACTTTCACTGGAGCTTTGTAGGGCAGCACATCTGTTCAAACAGAGGTACAAGCAAAAAGCTGATGATGTCTACACTCACTCCTGATACATCATATTGTGTCTCAATATTTGCATAACTTTAAAAAACTAGTCATAGTTAGTCAGTTATGCTAAAAAGTTAACCTTAGTTATGCTAACAAGTTAACCTGTCAGTGAATGAAATAGATTAAACTTCAGCTAAAGCATCTTTCGGTATACCATCCTAACTTTAGGAGGATGATGGAGCCATTTAAAGAGGAAATGAAAAAGTTCCTTAAAGAAATGGAGGAAAGGACAAATTAAAAAATTGGAAGAACTCAAGAAATCTCTCAAAGAAACCCAAGACAACCAAGCAAAATCAGTCAGACAGGTGAAACAAACAGTTCAAAGGGTTCAAGACTTGAAGACTGAAGTAGAGGCAATAAAGACAACACCATCCTAGGGAAATCTGGATATGGAAAATCTGGGTAAGTGAACAAGAAATAAGAAGCAAGCATAACCAACAGAATACAAAAGATAGAAAAGAGAATCTCAGATGTTGAAGATATTATACAAGAAAAAGATTTATTGGTCAAAGAAAACATTAAATCCAATAAATACAGAATAAAGGATATGAAGAGCTTCAAAGGAAATAGGTGAAGTAACATATAAAAGCAGACTTATCAGAATTACACCTGACTTCTCAAAAGAAACCAGGAAAGCCAGAAGGTCCTGGACAAATGTGTTGCAGAACTAAGAGACCACAGAAGCAATCACAGACTACTATATCCAGCAAAGCTTTCATTCAGCATTGATGGAAAAAAACAAGATATTCCATGACAAAACCAGATTTAAACAATATCTATCCGAAAATCCAGCCTTACAAAAAGTACTAGAGGGAATACTACAACCTAAGGGAGTTATCTGCACCCAGAAATTATAAGCAACAGACAACATAACACCAGCAAACAAGGTGAACACACAAACATTACAAGTGAAATATAGCAGGAAATAACAATCACTGGTCATTTTTAACACTTAATATCAATGGACTCAATACACCAATAAAAAGACACAGGCTAAAAGAATAGATACAAAAGCAGGATCCATTCATGTGCTATATACAAGAAACACACTTCAATCTCTAAGACAGACATTATCTCAGAATAAATGTTTGGAAAAAAGATTATCCAGTCAAATGGACCTAAGGAACAAGCCAGTGTAGCTATCTTAAAATCTAACAAATAATTTTAAACTAAAATTAGTCAGAAGATGTAGTGATGAGGCAAGCTGCTATAATAGTATACATGTGTGACCCCAATAACTCTACCAGAAAACTCCTACTGCTGAAAAATACTTTCAGAAATGTTTCAGAATACAAGATCAACTCACAGAAATTAGTTACCCTCCTATGTACAAATGATAAAGAAATTGAGAAAGATATCAGACAAATATCACCCTTTACAATAGACACAAAAAAACATTAAATATTTTGGTTACTACAAACCAAAGAACTGAAAGACCTATTTGACAAAACAGATCTTTGAAGAAAGAAATTGAAGAAGATATTAGAAAATGGAAAGTCTCTCATACTCTTGAATAGGTAGTAGGATCAACATAATAAAAAATGGCAATCCTACCAAAAGAAATCTATAGATTCAATATAATCCCCATCAAAATTCCAACCTTAAATTCACAGACCTTAAAAGAACAGTATGCAATTTCATATGGAAAAACAAAAATTACAGAAAAGCCTAAACAATTCTGTACAATAAAGGAACTTTCGGAGGCATCATCATCCCTGAGGTAAAGCTCTATTATAGAGCTACAGTAATGAAAACCGATTGGTATTGACATAAAAACAGAGAGGTTGACCAAAGAAATAGTATCAAATACCCAGATATTAATCCATGCACCTGTGAACACATGATTTTTGACAAAGAAGCTAAAATTATACAATAAAAGAAAGAAAGCATTTTCAACAAATTGATGCTGTCATAACTGGATGTCAACAGGTAGAAGTATTAAAATAGATTCATATTTATTGTTATGCACAAAACACAAGTTTAAATGAACTAAAGTTCTCAATATAAATTCGCCCACACTGAACTTCATAGAAGAGAAATTGGGAAGTACACTTGAATGCACTGGCATAGGAGACTACTTATTAAATGTTACCCCAGTAGCACAGACACTGCAAGCAAAAATAAATAAATGAAACCTCCTGAAACCAAGAAGCTTCTGTAACACAAAGGACACAATCAATAACACAAAAAGATACCCTTCTGAATGGAAAAAGTTCTTCACCAATCCCACCTCAGAGAGATGACTGATATAAATATATAAAGAACTTAAGAAATTTAAACATCAAAATTCCAAATAATCTAATTAAAAAAATGAGACAGAGAACTAAGCAGAAAACTCTCCACAGAGGAATCTCAAATGGCCAAATAACACCTAAGTAAGTGTTCAACATCCTTAGCCATCAGGGAAATGCAAATCAAAATGACGCTGAGATGCCATCTTAAACCAGTCAGAATGACTAAGTTCAAAAGCACAAATGACAGCTTATTCTAGAAAGAATGTGGAGGAAGGGGAATACTTCTTCATTGCTTGTGTGCATGCAAGCTGGTACAACCACTCTGGAAATCAGTATGATGGTTTCTCAGAAAATTGGGAATCAACTTACCTCAGGATGTAGCAATACCACTCTTTGGCATATACCCAAAGGATGCTCAATTATAATACAAGAACATTTGTTCAACTATGTTTATAACAGCATTATTTGTAATACCCAGAAGCCTGAAACAAGCAAGATGCCCATTAATGGAATAATTAATAAAGGAAAGTGGCACATTTACACAATGAAGTACTTCTCAGCGGAAAAAAAATGACATCCTGAAATTTGCATGCAAATGGATGGAAGTAAAAAAAATCCCAAGGGAGGTAACTCAGACCCAGGAAGGTGAACATGGTATGTACTCACTCATAACTGGATATTAGCTGTAAAACAAAAGATAAAAAAGCTATAGTCCATGATCTTAGAGAAACTATGTAACAAGGTGAACCCTAAGATAAACGTACATAGATCCACCTGGCAAGTCAAAATAAATAATATCACTGGAAATATTGGGAGCATGGGGGTAGGTGAGAATGGAGAGTAGAAAAGGAGGGGAGAAGAAGATGGGTTAGGAGGATTGAGGGAATGAGATGGATGAAATGGAGGAAGTACAGAGATGAAAGCAAGGAAATAGATATTTTGATTGAGGGAGTCATTACATGGCTAGCACGAAACCTAGCAATAAAGAAATTCCCAGGAATCCACAAGGATGACACCAGCTAAAACCCTAAGGAATAGTGGAGAGGTTGCTTAAACTGACCGTTCCCTGTAGCTAGATTAATGAATATCTTAAATGTCACCATAGAACATTCCTCCAGCACGTGATGGAAACAGAGGCAGAAACCCACAGCAGAGCACTAAACTGAACTCCCAATGTCCAGTTGAAGAGTAGGAAGAGTGATAATATGAGCAAACAAAGTAGTCAAGACCATATGGGGACATCCACTGATACAGTTTACTTAAGCTAATATGAACTCACCAACTCTAGCTGGACACAGAAGGAACCAGCAATAGGACCAAACTAGACCCTCTGACTGTGGGTGACATTTGCATGGCTGTGGTAGACTATCTGACCACTGCCAGTGGCACCAGGATTTATCCCTACTGCTTATACTGGCTTTTTGGGAACCAATTCTCTTTGGATAGATACCTTGCCTAGATATAGTAGGGTGTGCTCTGGACCACCCCCGTGCCATACCCTCTCTGAGGAGTGGATAGGGGCAGATGGGGGAGGAGGAGAAGGAGAGGGAGTAGGAACTGGGATTTATATGTAAAATGAATACAGGTAGTTTGTTTTCTTTCTAAAATAAAATAAAATAAATTTGTAAAAGATCATTCTATGATAAGAGGTTGTCAAGGTTTCATATCATAGCAAGTGCCCAAATATGGGACATGAGCCAATAGACCCTATATTCTTTTGGAATAGATGAAGGATGACAAAAGAGAAATATTTATACAAAAATTCTTCTTAAGTATCATATATGGGAAAAAATGTATGCATGTGATTATTTTTACATAAATGTTTTACCGTGTATGGACACAGTTAAAAAATACATCAAAAACGAATATATTATATGATTATCCTGTATCCTAAAGCAAAAGCTATTTCATAAAAAAATTATACTTTTCCATTATAGCCAAATTGGTTTGCGTTTTTTATACTGCTTAGACAAATACAATAAAATAATATTTAAATATCTTCATAAAATATTAATATCTCTAATGCTATAAAGGCTATTCTTCAAGGGCAGGATATAATTACCTTTTCTTATTCTTTTTTTGTGTTTCTAAACTTTGTGTTATTAGTAATGAATTCTGAACAAAGTAATATGCAAGAAACAAGAACTTAGTGTTAAGGACCAAAAGTGAAGATGAGTCAACTGTGACCAAAGTGATGGGGCCTCCCATAAATGTAGAGTGAGAGAAGAGAAAGTCAAGCACATCAGTTCTGAGATAGTGACACATACGGAACAACAGATGAGCATTATTAAGAAGTAAATTTCTCGAATGGAAACATCTAAGAAAGGAAGACAGAGATTTAACAGTATATTCCAAGTCTTGGAGAAAAGACTTTAAAACGAAGCTGCTGGTCTGCTCATAGAGTTATGCATATATTTGAACAATTTTTAATAATGTGTATTTTTTCTGAATGAGTTTTTTGGGGACTCATTGCAGGAATACAGAAGAGGTGGTACAGGAGTCGAAATGACTCAAAGGCATTTGAATCACCAAACGCTTGTGCCAGCATATTTGATCATTCACAAATGTTGGAAACCTGAAGAGAACTATACTAACTGGCAGGCAGCCCACAGGGACGAAGACTTTCATTTCTAGGAACTTTAGTTTCCTGAGCCACTTGCAAGTACCTTGGGTGATCCTTGCTTCTTTTAGAAGGCTCATCTGATCTAGACGGCACTGCTAATCTGCATGTTTCTAGATAGTTCAGCGTGTTGAAGGGTGCCACTCAGTAGTCCTTACTGACAAATATTTGTCTAGGGACAAGGAGTCCTAGTGAATCTGTTCATGCTGGGGTACCTCCTGTCTTAAAGACACACCTGTAGCAGATGTAGAGATCCACATGCAAGCACTGGGCATAGCTCTTGGAGTCCAGTAGGAGAGAGGGAAGAGGGATTATATGAGCAAGGAAGAGTCAAGATCACGATGGAAAAATCCAGAGACAGCTGACCCAAGCTAGTGGGAGCTCATGTCTCTGGACTAAGAACCCGGGACCCTGCATGGGACTGAAGTAGGTCCTCTGAACGTGGGTGACAGTTCTGTGGTTTGGCTTCTATGTGGATCCCTTGGTAGTGGGTCAAGAATTTATTCCTGGTGCATGAAATAACTTTTTGGAGCCCATTCCCAATGGTGGGATATCATCCATCATCCTTAGTCTTCATACAATGGGATGGGCTTGGTCCTGCATCAACTTTGTTGACTCTCCATGGAGGCCTTCCGTTCTGTGAGGAGTGGATGGGAAGGGAGAAAAGGGGAAGAGAAGAAGGAGGGGGAACTGTAGTTGGTACATAAAATGAATACAAAATGAAGTAAAATAAAATAAAAGACTTATTTCTTAAAGAACTTACATCCTGACTGGGAAGTGTTGGCACATGCCTTTAATCCCAGCACTTGAGAGGCAGAGGTTGGTGGATCTCTGATTTTGAGGTTAGCCTAGTCTACAAGAGTTAGTTCCAGGACAGGTGCCAAAGATAAAGATACAGTCAAACCCTGTCTTGAAAAAAAAAAAAAACTTTCCTCCAATTAGGCAGTTTTACCTCATTGGATATATATCTCTTGAAGAATGAAATAACAATGAAAAAACATTTTACAACACCATTTCACTCTCACAATTCACCACTGGAGGTACTGTCATATTTTTCAACTTTGTTTAAGCAAAAGACACTAAAGCTTCCTCTTGTGACATTAAAAATCGATAAATAATATAGCTAATATTGGGAAATAAAACTGACTTTCAGCTATAATGTTAGGAAAATATGACGGTAAT
The DNA here is from genome assembly GCF_014885135.2 of Alexandromys fortis. Lineage (NCBI taxonomy): Eukaryota > Metazoa > Chordata > Mammalia > Rodentia > Cricetidae > Alexandromys > Alexandromys fortis. The sequence goes on from NW_026068070.1 coordinate 3,223,751, forward strand.
GAGTGTAATTCTTATGAAGAAAAGTTGTTTTCAAATTTTTTCAGACATCTCTTACTCATACATGATCATAGGCATTTTCCACTTTTCAAGTGAGCTTTCACAGCAGAAAGCATAGAGACAAACTCATTAGAACAATGTGTTGTTGATAACTGAGTTCTGACAGTGGAACTGTGGGATCAGTTTAGGAGAGGTATGCCTGTGGGTACACTATGTGTTTTAGCTTTACCCACATCATATAAAACCACATACACATTCACAAGCACAAATATATTTATAAACATAAAGGATATACTAAGTTGAACAGAAAGATATTTTCTGATAATTAATTTGTAAACAATAAAATTACATTAATAGATGATAGAAACTGTGATCTTATCTTTTAAACTTGAATCAGTTCTAAGTACATAGACTTTTTAATAGGTTTTACAATTTTAGTAGGGAGGAAAGTACACATAAACATCATAAGCTTTGGTTCTGCAGATGGTAGGTCTATAATCTTATTTCCTCTGAGGAATACTAGCATGATATATGGGTACTTCTTGGAAATTAGTTTATACGAGATGGAAAAGTTGATTTTTTTTTACAGAATATAATAACAGCCAGATTCCGAAGTGCTGACAATAAAAGATTTAAAAATATATGGAAGCATTTTCTGTCAACTTCAATGACTTTCCTTCTATATTTCTTCTTGTAATGATATATTTATTTCTCTTAGGATATAAAAACAACACTAACTATATCTGTTTTGATTATTATTGTGGTATATTTTCATTGTACTGCAATAGCTGTCAGAGTATTAATAATAAAATATGATTCTTGTGCAACTTTATCTGTGATACTACAAAAGTATTGTGTTATTTACAAATATATTTAAATAAGGAGATTTTCCTTTAATTCTCTGGGTTTTTATTAGCAAATGTAATATAGAATATTATCCCATAATTGTAAGTTAAAATATTATAGCTTTCATATTTGTTGCAGTGAAGACTCTAGTACAAAACTCAGAGTTTCCATCTCATCAAAGTTCTTAGGAAAAAAATTTACTTTTCTCATAACAATTTTGTCTGTATTGTATCTTTCATTGAATGTATGTCTCTATGAATAATGTTTATATTTTCCCCAATAAACGATAGATTTTCCTGTGGTAAACTTCCAAGTTTCTAGGAAGAATATGGTGCCCCACAACAACAATTTCACTTGGTTAATATGATGCCATGATGCTGATAGCGCTGCATTAAGACTGGTTTTGGGTACCAGCTGCCCAAGATGGTTCCAAATTTGTTAGTTGAAATGGTGCACATTCTTCCAGTGTTCTGGCCAGAACTCCAAATAGAAACTTCAGAGAAACCCTCCCTATTGATAATTTACAATTATACCAGACAGTAATCTTGAAAATTAGCTATCATTTTAGTTTTACAGGACCTTATAGAAAGAAAATCGCCCCAATGACAACTAGAAGTTTTTCTAGAAGATAACATTCCCTCTCCTCAAAAAGTTTTTCCTTGGGGTTCATCTATTAGATGTTCATTGTAATTGGTATAAGTTTGAGGATTAGGGAAGAAGCTTTGTAGGTTCAGATATCTCTTTGAAATAAAAAGGAAAATTGGATGTGAATATAGATTAGTGTAAGCTTATTCACACTAAGAATAACAGTGAGTAATAGGATAAATACTTGTGAGATATTATTTATAGGTAATTTACGTTGGTATGGATTCTTGTATATTGATAGAAATTACAATTTTATTTATTATATTAAATATGCTCCTTTTGTTTACAATATTTGTACACCTATACAGAATTATTTAGTCAGATTGTACCCATGCATATTTCTAGCTCTGTTTAAGACATTTTGTATATTGATAAAATTCAAGGTATATTTATCATATTGCATTATACATTTCCACCTATGATTAAGATATTTGATGTCATTGTCCTCAATTGCTGCACAGTTGTTTAAAGACTATTTAATATTCTAATATAAAGTCTTCCCTTCATACCTCTTTAAGTTATATAGGTATTAAGTATTATAGTTTAATAGCCATTCATGTTTGTCATACGTATAGTTAGATTAATCAGGTTCTTTAGATACACAGAGATTTTATTCTGCATAGATGGGCATTCTTCAACCATTTCAAAGAGCTGTAGTACATGGCATTAAAATAACTCAGCATTCTGTTGATGTGAGACATGTTTTCTCCTAACATCAGTAATCTATTCCCGAGAGAATGTTCAGCATCAAAGACACTCCACTTGGAGCTTGTTTCCTTCTAAGCAAAACTGGCCTTTGGACGAGGATCTGCCATGCCTTAACCACTTACAAAATGCATGATGTCTGGACAGGACAATCAGGATACAAGAAAAAAGACAGCCAACTCTTGCCAAGACAGGGTAAGATGGCTCTGAAATTTTTCCTGCCTTAGAAAAGGGTCTGTCAGTTATTCTAGGCCTTAGACAAAGTTGGTTGCTTCAACATTGCAAGTGAGATTTTAGGTGATTGCACAGGTATCCAGCTGCCTCCATCTATCTATCTATGAATCTATGTATGTATCTATGTATCTATCTATTGATTGTCACTATGTTAATCACATGCAAAGATCTAATATACAAAAAAATGCACATACACACACAGAAACACACCACTTAGACTCAGTGCTGCGAGAAAATTAGGATAGATTTTTTCCAATGGAAAGTATACTGTAATAATATGAACTATTTCTTACTCACTTTAGCCATATAAACGTTAGGACATTTTTCTATACTTAATTACATGCAAATTCCAATTTGTAATTAAGATTTTATTGTTGGTTTGCAAAATCCACTAATGTAAAAAATGCTTCAAATGAGTATTTTCCTGCACCACCAACCAATTAAACAATAAACCAAAAACAATAAAAAAACAAATAGTCCAGCAATGCATTATAAAACATTGTGCTTCTGTACAATTTGTAAGCTGGATTTAATAATTATTTCAAATACTTAGAAACAATTAAAGTATATACAATATCTCATTTCTTATAACAGAGGTGACTGGTATAAATGGGATATGGTATATTATATTTTAATATTATTTTTGTTTTCCTTAAAACTGTCATGTGCATACATTGAAATAAGATTTAAACCACTTTCAAGTACTCCCAATTAACTCTACCAAATTGACCTCAACAAATCCCATCTCATATTCATATCTTCTCTTTTAATATCAATATTAATTGTACTTGAGAATGCTACATAGGTTTACAATTAAACATAATCATATCTACCAGATTTTTATCTTACATCTGCACCCATGTCTTCCCCACATCACACCCTCAAATTTATGCATTTATATCCCAAAACCTTGTAATCATATGTGTATAATTGTAGGACCATATTCAGGAAATGAATTATCTACCCTTAGACAGATATGGAAAAATAATTATCTGTCCCTGACAGCTATTCACTGCCAATAACTCCTGCTGTGTATGGGATAGTGCTGGAGAGCAAATTCTGCATCTATGCTGTAATTCTTGTCAGTAACCACACAAAAAAAACTTATTGATTAATTTAACTGGACGTTGGTAATAGCCATATATTCATCTGCAGTTTCCCAGTGAATATAAATTTATTCATATCTTACAGGCAAAGTGTAATACAAGAAGTGGATGCTAAGAATGCATGTTCCATAGATGTTTACATTATATTGGACTCTATATTTGCATTTTTATTGGTTTCATTGTTTTTTAATGGTCTCCTGTTGCAGTGAGATTCTTTGACATGACTGATTATAGTTATCTTAGCTATATATGGGTAAAAGTAGAACTATTTAGAAATTATATTGCTTTAGTCAATGTTGAAGCTGTAGGTTTCTTCACTTCCCCATCCCTGAGTAGTTAGGTTTCCCAAGCAAAGCATAGTTTCCTAATTTTTAAATGAATCTTAAGGAAATTTGAGACTTGTTGATAATCTGCAGAGTACTGTGCTACTATTCTAGTCTTTGGATTACTGTGTTGTGCCCATCATTGCTGCCGTTCATAGGCATGATAGATGGGTACTACTTTTGGTTGCTTCCCTCCTCTAGAAGCTTGCATGCTTCCTTCTGATACTAGGAAAGCTAGTGCTCACCAAGGAAGCACTCAGGTCAGTGACAGCTCCAGGTTCTTTGTACTCAGTGTCTAAAGTTTATGCTCTCTTCAGCACTAGGAACTTACCTTGGACGACTAGGGGAAATTCGAGGATAAATTTAATACTTATAAGATTCTCTTGGAGAGTTCTAATCAACAGCTCTAAAGAAGACTTCTTAGGGATGGGGATATGGTTTTTATTAAAACTATTTGGCCTCCAGATGGAGGACTGTCAATCCTAGTGAGACCATTTCATTTAAAAGTTAAATGTGTATTTATACACAGCTTTGCATGTGCTGTATTTTAGGGGGGATTTAAAAGGTTAGTAGCATTTTTCAGACACCCTTACAATTACATTTCCCTCAGCTCAGTTTCTCCCTTACTTATCTTCATACCTTTTCCCTAATTAAGACATTTTAGCCAGACCACAACCCTTTAGTTTAACAAGAATCACATTTTTATAAAACAGTGTGGAAAGAGATTGACAAAGATGCTTGATATCAACAGCCGATCTTTACATACATAAATGCAGGTGCATTTACCGGAATACACATAAGAGACACCACACAAATTTAGACATAATACTGAAAATTAAACACTGTGTTTATGATTTTAAAACATATTTCAATGTTTGAAATAACCATATTTCAAAGTCCCTCAATCTAGTATTTCTATACTAGATGACATTATAAAAGAGAAAAAAATGGTAATATTATGAAGGAATATTTAGCAGAACTTATCATCACTTCAATCTTTTCTGAAAATATAAACATGGCACTGCAACAGACACATTTATGAAAAGCAAAATTGCCTAGCTACACTGTAAAGTATTTTAGATTTATTTAATCCCATTTTTTATACTTCATCATCTCAAGAGAAAAGTGGAATTTGTTATTGTATTATTAAAATTAAGCTTTTAATATATTTTGCATAGCCCAAGTTTTTCACTAATATGACATTTGTTTACTTATTCAATATTTTAAATTTTGCTCTTACGCATCAAAGCCTCAGGAAAGGATGGATAAAACCTTCGATTAAATATTTAAATAAGGAGTAGAAACAATCAAACAGCAACATTATAGCCAAATAAAAGGGCTCCCAGCATAAAACAACAGATCTCATTTATTGAAACAGGTGCCTTATTTAGAAGACAAGACTTGTACGTGGTTTCCTTACTATGATGTATTATTTATGCTTAAATTGAGTACAATAAAATATGAATTTTGCAGAAGAGACTTTATCTTCAATAATTAAAGAAGTTGATCAGTTTGTCATTCTTTGGCTTACTCTTTACCCAATTTGTTAATAATTTAAACATTGTATTAACAAAAAATGATTTATGGATAGATCATTTATAAAATTTATTCTGATGTGATGAACAATTGTAAGAACAATATTTTCGTACATATACAAGACCTCCATTTTACTTATTGACGTCATCACATAATGTGTGTTATTGCAAGAGAATATATTAGTGAAACATACTCAGCAGAATAAACATTTCTGGTCAAATGATATTCAGGCTGATGAGGTGGATTGCTTTATCAGTTGTTCAGAATTTTACATGAATTTCTCATGACTCTTTAGAAGGCAGACTAGTATGTACCAGCTTTTCAATAAATATTAACTTTCATGAAAATGTCCAAGAGGATTATGTGTATTAAGAAAATGTAATCATTCCATTTGGGAATAGATATTTTTACTGCATCATTTTGCTTTTTCATATAGAACATTTTCAGAAATCTAATAGCTATATTTAGTCACATGACTTACATTTGCTTAAAAGTTATAAACAAGTATGATTACCAGAAATTATCTCTTTGTGTACAAAAGGAGGAAGTGAGATATACTAGTAGATGATTTTAATGTTGAATTCTACAGAGACTCTTAATCATGGACAAATTTTTAGGCTATTTCCAAAGACTTACATTTATAAACGGTGTGAGTCTATTAAAAGCGAGAGAAGCAAAAGAATGATATGCACTCTGAAGTTAAAGGAAATCTCCCAACTTTGTGAAGGACATTGTAAGAATGAATTGTTGTGGCTTAATGGTGTGATTTCCTTTAGAAACTATTTTAGATTCTGCACTAAAACAAACAAAATGAAATATGTAAGGTACAAGATTTTAAATGTTTTATTCCTGGTCCTATAAAAGTAACAGAGCCTTGAGCATGAATTATATAGTCATTTGATCTCTACACTTTATAAAGTCTTTACATAAATGAAGTTAGCTAGAGTCTTTTACACTTTAGGAAAAAGAGTATCATATCCTGTAAAAGAACAATTTTTTTCTTCAGGACAAACTAAAATATCTCATGAAAAGTTGATCAATAAGATCCCTAACATTTTAGAGAGCAGCGACAATACTGCCTGTTATACAAACAAAAAAAAATTAATTTCCATCCATTTGCCTGCAAACTTCAAGAAGTCCTTGTTTTTTACTGCTGAGTAGTACTCTAATATGTATATATTCCATACTTTCTTCATCCATTCTTCAATTGAAGGGCATCTAGGTTGTTTCCAGGTTCTGGCTATTACAAACAATGCTGCTATAAACATAGTAGAGCATATACTTTTGTTGTGTGATAAGGCCTCTCTTGGGTATATTCCCAAGAGTGGTATTGCTGGGTCCATGGGTAGGTTGATCCCAAATTTCCTGAGAAACCTCCACACTGCTTTCCAGAGTGGTTGCACAAGTTTGCATTCCCACCAGCAATGGATGAGTGTACCCCTTTCTTCACAACCTCTCCAGCAAAGGCTATCATTGGTGTTTTTGATTTTCGCCATTCTGACAGGTGTAAGATGGTATCTTAAAGTTGTCTTGATTTGCATTTCCTTGATCGCTAAGGAAGTTGAGCATGACCTTAGGTGTCTTTTGGCCATTTGAACTTCTTCTGTTGAGAGATCTCTGTTCAACTCAGTGCCCCATTTTATAATTGGGTTGATTAGCCTTTTACGGTCTAGTTTCTTGAGTTCTTTATATATTTTGGAGATCAGACCTTTGTCAGTTGTGGGGTTGGTGAAGATCTTCTCCCAGTCAGGCAAATGGATGGAAATAGAAAACACCATCCTGAGTGAGGTAAGCCAGACCCAAAAAGAGGAACATGGGATGTTCTCACTCATATTTGGTTTCTAGCCATAAATAAAGGACATTGAACCTATAATTCGGGTTCTTAGAGAAGCTAAATAAGAAGGAGAACCCAACGAAAATCATATAGGCATCCTCCTGAATATTAAACTTCATCAGGCGATGAAAGGAGACAGAGACAGAGACCGACATTGGAGCACCGGACTGAAATCTCAAGGTCCAAATCAGGAGCAGAAGGAGAGAGAGCACAAGCAAGGAACTCAGGACCGCAGGGGTGCACCCATACACTGAGACAATGGGAATGTTCTATCAGGAACTCACCAAGGCCAGCTGGTCTGGGTCTGAAAAAGCCTGGGATAAAACCGGACTCGCTGAACATAGCGGACAAGGAGGACTACTGAGACCTCAAGAACAATGGCAACGGGTTTTTGATTCTACTGGACCTATTGGTTTCGTGGGAGCCTAGGCAGTTTTGTGGATGCTCACCTTACTAGACCTGGATGGAGGTGGGTGGTCCTTGGACTTCCCACAGGGCAGAGAACCCTGATTGCTTTTTGGGCTGACGAGGGAGGGGGACTTGATTGGGGAAGGGGGAGGGAAAGGGGAGGCGGCGGTGGGGAAGAGACAGAAACCTTTAATAAATAAATTTAAAAAAATTTAAAAAAAAAAGAAAAAGAACAATTATCTTACTAAATTTTCCCCCAATGTTAGCGAACTGTGAAATGTAGACATTTGAACAGAGAACACACTTAGTGAGCAGCCTGGTTGAAGTTAAGAGCTACTGCTAGTGTATAGCCATGAGTAGCATGAGGAGGTGGGGTACACTGAAGACCTGCAACCCACAGAGACGACGGAGAGAGAAAGGGAGAGAGGGAGAGAGGAGAGAGAGAGAAAAGGAGAGAGAGAGACAGAGAGACAAAGAGATAGAGAGCTGTCTGTAAAATGCAAAGGGTATTGGGGATTGTGCAGAAAAAGCACATGGTAGGGGCTGCCTGAAGGCAGTGATAGATGGTCTAAGGCAGGTAAGTCCTGTGGCATTTGGTGCCCCAGGTTTGTCCGGAGTTTTGGTGGCAGCTGGAATTTAATATTACAAAATAGTTGTATTATATCACATCAAAGGACCAGAAAAAATGCTCCAATATTTTTAAGCTAGAAAAATAATTGAGTATGTGTATTGTTTTATTTTTCATGTAATATTTTAAATTCATCACTAATCTTATAGTTAACATGTTTTCTATTATGTTGTCTTCAAAGACTTATAAAAGTTTCAAATGAACGATGAAAATTAAAATATTTCAAGAATTCTCCTCCAAACACTTAACTTCATGCTTCTACTAAATTATACAAAAAAATATAATTATTGACTGAAACTAAAACTGTGATTTATGACATGATTTCTTATTCTTTTACCCATTAATTGGAATATTAATTTAATTGTTATTTCTTAATTTCTTATATTAAAAATAAAATAAGTCATTCCTACGAAACAAATTTAAAAATTTGGTGATTCTGCGTAAAACTGATAAATAAGTAGTTAAAATTAATTAATTTTGATATATTAAGTGTTTTTTGATATATGAGTGTTAAGTCTTCTTTTAGTATAATCTTATTAAGGAGTGATGATATGGCAACTTTCTAGGTAGGAGGAAATGCTCCCAGGTTTTACACTTCCCAGTTGTCATCTGTTTCTACTAAAAATAGAAACTGTCTCCTGCCTTTTCTTACATCATGGATATCTAAGTCCCTGATAAAAGTATGTTGCCTGAAAACAATCTAAATGCACCTTGACCAAAGAATGGATAAGGAAAATATGGTACATTTACACAATGGAGTACTAAACAGCAGAAAAAAAAATTAATGACATCTTGAATTTTGCAGGCAAATGGATGGAGGTAGAAAATATCATTTTGAGTGAGATAACTCAGACCCAGAAAGACAATTAACACATGTATTCACTCATAAGTTGTTTTTAAACATAAAGCAAAAAAAAAAAAAAACAGCACACAAATCACAATCCCAGAGAACCTAGATAACAATGAGGACCCTAAGAGAGACATACATAGATCTAATCCTCATGGGAAGTAAAAAAAAAAGACAAGATCTGAATAAATTGGGAGCATGGGGACCTTGGGACAGGGTTAAAGGTGAGAGGAGAGGCAGGGAGAGGAATAGAAAAAAATGTAGAGATCAATAAAAATCAATAAAAAATTTAATAATTTTAAAAAATATGTTGTTTTTCTTTGTATTTTGTCTCTCTAAATGCTGTACTTTCTCAGTCAGGTTTACTAAGGTATTTTCGAACAAGGACATCATTCTCATTTTTACCTAATCTGTTATTTATATCATTTAACAAATATAATAAATGATGTTATATTTTTAATTGCCAAAATAAGTTAGACACTTTAATTTTATTGAATGCACCATAGAATATATTTTCTGTAGGGATATCTTAGATGTTGCATGCTTTTCTGAACATTGTGTATTATCACTATTCTTCTCTCTATGTCTCATTATATTCTCTGTGAGGCTGCAATAGCAGCTACCATATATTTAGGCTTAAAAGAAAAACAGGCAGACATCATTCACTAAAGGGCATACTTGATTTAAAAATGAAAATTTCCACCTTTTTTTGTTTTATTTGGTTTAACTTCCTATATGAAACCTTGATGATCAAGTAACCTTTAACCTTGAAATGCCAAGATACATAACAAAAAAGAACATTGTTTCACATAAAGTATGTTTTGTTTTATGTATGTAAATTCACTTTGCTATTTCACAGTACTACTCAAAGCAGAACATTGCATTTTCAAATATGATGGGGCTAATTTATGGTGTAGGGAAGGCACACGCTTGATCTCTAGCAGCAAATTTTATGTTTCCATTTCGGCAATAATGCCTAACACAATAATATCAGGCCAGCAAATCTTAGCTATAAGTTAAACTAACATGATCCATCGCCTTATACAGCTCAAGTACCCTGTGGAATCATTCTGAATATGTCAAGTGATTTTTCAAAATTTAATCATCCTAAATGTCAGATAAAGGTGCATTTGCTGTCATTCTTTAAAACTGAAAGGAAAATCCCAATTGTCTGCCATTCATAGAGAAAGCCTCATCTTAATTTCCAAATTAAATAAACATTATCCTTTATAATCACCTTTTAATATGCTATTCATAGTAAATACAAGTATAAATAATGGAATAAAGCAAGTTCAAGACAAATAGGTGCTTTACAAAGGTAAAAATGCAATCATATTTCCAGCAAAGCAACAATGTCCATTTGCTACTAAGTGAATCCGAACTTCTTTTATGTCTGATTTTTGATGGGCTGACATAATATGTTATCTTTGCACATAGCTTATTATTGTCACAAGAAATGTTATTTTAAAATCATTTTATGTAATGATACTCTTACACTTAGTACAAAGTTTCATGCAGAAATGCTTTGACAGAAAAGCATACATACTTTTATTAATTATTTAATTAATATTGGTATATAGGGTATGTCTGTGTGTGAGTGCCGTGTGTGTGTGTATGTGTGTGTGTTTCTGTGACTGTATATAGGATTGTGGCAGAATGAGTGAATGTATCCATATACAAAGGGTACAGGAGGACAACTGAAGTTTTGTTAGCTCTTTCTTATGCCATTGGATGCTCTCTCAATGAAGTTGAATCTTGTGATTTGGCTTCCACAAGCTAGGCTAGGATAAACCCAGTTTCCAACTGTTTCTGCTCATCAATGCTGCAGTCATAAATACAGGCAGCCATGTCCAGAGCATATACCCATAAAGTTGATTTTAGAGGATTAAATAACTTGAAAAATCAAACAATTCAATTTGTTTTGTCTTTTTGTGGGAAGTACTACCTACAAAATTATTATCAAAATTGCATTAAATATTGATTATTTTTAAATTATTCCAAGATCCTTTAAGAGATCATATAGCAAAAGAAAAATAATTCAATACACAAAATACAAGTCTAATCCTCATGTGGAGTTATTTAATTTTATAAATCAATTTATCAAGTTATTTACTTATATAAAGTAATCATTGTCTATCAACACTTTAATACTTCAGAGTGACACATTATATTAAATTTTAATAAAATATCGATATGAACAATATGACCACTTTTTAGAATTTATATTATGTAATCAGTTTTACTGAACTGCTTTTATATACAATATACTCATTAATTATTGGCAGTTTTATGAATTTCAATAAAAATAATGCAGTATAATAATGACACAGTATTTTTTGGACAAGAAAAAATATATTCATATGAAACTCATTCTCAGTGCACATTCTCCCTCATAAGGAGAATCCTTTTTATCTAACTTCTACATTTGTGCCTTAGTGGAAGCTGATGTGTTTCTAGAACTGATAGATTGGTCACTTTTGACAATGCTTAGGTGGTCCCAAACAGCATTCCTTTTCAAAGTATTTATTTTATTGTTATTAATTATATGCATGTGTACCCAATTGTGGGTCTGCATACGTGAGTGGAATGCCCACTGAAAACCAGATCAGAACATCAGTTCCCCTGGCGCTGGACTTAGTGGTGGCTGTGAGCTGCCAGAGTGCTGCAGCAAACTGAATTGGAGTTTCTGGTAGGGCAACAACCCTAGCCAGTTTTGTAAATCTCTGTGAATTTTTTTCCTACCTCTTTTTGGATGATATTAATATTTTATATATTCTCACTTACCAAGAAATTTAAATGCAATAAAACCTTTTAAACAATTTTAGATTTTAAATTAGTATCAACAGTAATTTTGTTTAATGTAGTTTCTTACTGCACATGAGTCCACCCTTCACTTCACTGTAGCGCCAGTTTTCTGACAGTGACTTTATAGCCTCCAGTTTTTTCTTAATATCTAGAAATATGAAAATAAAAAAAATGCCCTATAACCTTCATGTGAGTCAGAAACTGTGTAAGAAACATATGAGACCTAAAATAAGCTCTCTGAATTCACAATAGTGGTTAGTCTTTATCACTGATTTCTGAGAAATAGCAACAACAAAAAGCATAAGAAAGTTTACCAACAACAAATATTCTAGAACCTTAAACTACTAATTCCATCATGTGAACAGACCAACTGACTATGATGTTTAACATAGTAATTATCTGACAATGTTTTTGATGTAATTAGCAAATATTCTACGTTTTTGGTACATTTTGAGAAGGAATTGATTAAATCCTGAAAAATCAGGTAGAGGTTTTATTTCATTTTATTTTCCTATTTTAATGTTGCAAAGATAAAACTATGTGACTGCTTATGAATACTGTCTGTCAGCAAAAGACATGTATTGAGAGGACATTAAATCCACCCCCCTACCATGCCCAGGTGTTTGAAGATGCAAAATACACTTGCACTCCCACAGTGTTGTAATGTCATTTTACAAAGTGATGAAGTCTTAAGAAGCCTTGAACAGCTCAAAAGGATACAGTGTGAATTCAACACTTATTTTACAACTCCAACAAGTTTGCTGAAACTAGAACTCAAATATCTTTATTGTCTAAAGATGAGAGTGATTACTTGGGCAGTCACATGTTTTTCCTGGTGATTGTTTCCTGACAAAGGGGCTTTAACTTTTGAAGAAAGTTTGGAACGACAGGAACATTTTTATTTTCTTAGCGTAGTGAAAACAGAGAAAAATATTTAATCTGTGTATCTTTACTAGATGTAAACTATAAAATATAATATCTTCCAGAGTCATAGGTTTTATATTTCAGTTGAGCGCTACTTAAACAAGAGTTAAAAGTTGGTGTAATAAATGGGAATGGGTTTGTTATTATTTTATTATTTTGCCCTCTTTGAGGATACATTTTATCAGAACTTGAAATACTTGTAGGTTCATGCAGTTTTGTTTTAAGTGAGCTCCAGTATGTATAAATATACTACTTTAGAATATTAATATTTTTTCTTTGCTCTTGCCATTTATTAATCTAAGTAAACATTTTGAAAATGGTGTGTTCAATCAAATTATTTATGGAGGCATATACAATGAAGCAAATTTAGTAAAATTGAAAGTCATTTACTTATCCACTCATGATTGGATGAACATTTGGGGTCTGACCAGTTTTTGGTTCTCATTAAATAGCTACCTTGATGATTTATGAGCAAGAAACAAGTCCAAGAGCCGAGAGAAAGCATACGTTTCTACATCTGTTTTTATAGTACCCCAAGGCCATACCCAAAGTTGTCCAGCATGGCAAAGGCCATTGGCTGAAGGAGTTCCCACAGCAAGGAAGAAGTTCTGAATATCAACTTCACTAACATAACTCCACCAACTGGGCTACATATACAAACATATATGCATTTGTGTGTGTGTGTGTTTATGTGTATTTTCAACCTGTCAGAATACACCAAACTGCATTATTAAAGCTTAAGTATCTCTTTTCTTGAGCATTATGATGATATTAATACTTCTAAATTTTTATTTGGGTGATAATGACGTCGTGTCATTTTTATGAGTTTATATTTTTGATTTTAAATGAAAATTTATAGATATTAGGGTCCTAGGAAGGAAAGACTTTCAGGCAGATTTTCTGTAGATAATGCCAAAATTTTAATCTCCAGTTTCATAATGTGCATTCTTGTTGTATTTTACATATGTATATTAATAACATAATTTATATAGAAAAAATCTAGTATGGTAATTGTTATGTGTTATTCTGGAAGAAAAAAATTTTTCTCTTATCTGCTTTTTGGATGATACAAATATAAAATCATTGAATTTGCTAAAATATTAAGATATTTTGCTATGATTATAAAATTTAATAATCATAGAAGCATTAATTTGCATAGCTGAAAACAAAAGAAAGAGAGAAGAGAATCTTTGCTAACAGTCTGGGCTTATTATCTTAAGAAGCAGGATGTCTTTCAGTGGACCAGATTAAATACAGTCATGAATTTCATTGAATGCCTAATTAATTCAATCTGTCAATAGGAATATTGCAAACAAATTAAATGTGAACTATTTTAAGGACATTTATTGTTAACTGTTTTTCTTTATTGTCTTGTCAAAAGTCAAAGTAATTAATTGATTTTTTCCAATAAAAATGTTAGCATTCCTGAGTGGTAGTTGGTAGATAACATTGTATTTAATTTAAGCATAATTTTAAATTAATATCCTTAGTTTCATTGTACAAGTTAATGAAGTAACTTTTATTTTGAAAAAGCATATTTCATATAGACATGTATGAATCATTTGTATGATGATGTTAGATTCATAATTGGAAAGACTCATGATGCATGTTAGAATCATTATATGTGTGATAACTTATCATTGAGTTAATTGTACTCAGTTGAGATATCATTGAAATATCTCATTGAGATAACTTGTTCTTTTTATATATTGGAATAATTACATAGGATGAAAGAATGGGCTTCTTTCAGGAGCAAATCTCACTTATTTGACATCTAATACTTCAGAAAAGACAACTATTCCATATAAGACATCTTTTAATTTCCTATGAAAGTCATTCTATAGTTTATGCAATAATCTAAATTCTTCACAATAATATACCTTTCCTTGTTTTTAATCATTCAAAACTTGGCACCTCATTTTTAGAAGTCACCACTGCTTTTTTATAGTCATCAAAATTGGTATGGGATGATAACTCATATTGCTCTTTATTTATGTCTTGTTGGTTGTTAGGGTATTAACCTTCTAAAATATTCCTGTTTTTACATAGTATTATTGTAAGATGTTTTTGCATTTGTTTATGCTGTGAAACATTTGTTTAATGATGAAAAGATATGTCACATTCTATTATCTTGCTTTTGTTTTACTTAGTGAAGCTGTGTTACTTTGCCTGTTTAAAGTATCCTATTGGTTTAAAAAAGAACCAAATGGCCAAAACGGTGTGGATTTCAGGGGGTGGGAAGGTGTGGGGGACTTGGGAGGATCTGTTCTATCAAAATGATGAAAAGCATTTCCAACTAGAAAAAAGAAAACATGTTATTTCGCCTCAAATTTATACATATATGATTATATTTATATACTTTGTACACATATAAATATTTTGAAATATAATTTATTCTCCCCCTACTACTACAAACAACAAAAATATGAGAGGTCAATGAAAGAGTATGAGACACACATATAGACAGCGGGACACAAGCAGGAAAATAATAAATCGAATTCCAAAATCATGAGCTATTAGAAAAAATACTGTAAAGTTAAAAAATAGGAATAAAGACAAATACAATTCTTCTATAATTGAGGCTTAAGCCTAATAAAATCTTAATTTAGAAAAATGAAAGAAAATATTAACATTTTTCTATAATATCTTTATTCATTGTATACTTGTCAAGAATTTATTGACCACATATAATGCAGTAATTTTTGATCCTTCTAATTTTTCACTAATCCAATTGAGGTTTTACCCATATTTGTTTGTTTTCTTTATGTTGTGGTTTTGTTTTCTTTTTCTTTGTTATTCCCTCATATACTACTGCATCCTGACCTCATTCTCTACTCAGTCTCCTACTTCCAGTTCCCCTTTGCAAAATCCACTGCTCCTCTGTTTCCCTTCAAAAATGAGCAGGTCTCCTGTTGCAGGACATTTGATCACACAGTGACACCCCAGACTCTTAATCAAATTAATTGTAACTCAGGGGCAGAGCCAGTTGACTAGAGGACTAGACTTTGCCATAGGGTAGCCAGGAATACCTGTTGAGCAGATAGATGCACAGACAAGAGTAGGGAGGGACTTAGAGACTTTTCTGATCTCTTCAGTCCTGTAAGTGTGGAGAAGATCAGCTGGTTGCTTCTCAGCCACTTCTTTGATATATCAGGTTTGCACGCCAATAACTAACTGGTTATTCTATAAGGAATCAACACATTCCCTATTAAATATCCAATCCAATTATTTACAAACCTTGAAAGAACAACCCTCAAGCCTCAAAAAAAAAATCTCAGGATAGTTGAAATAATACTATACAATAGATGTCTAATAAAGAACATCTAGAAGTATCAATATTGTACCATGAATAATAAAAACCCAAAGACAGATGATAATGGAGTTCAACTCAAAGATCAGAAAAGCAAACCAGCCAAACCACTAGAACATTCTTACATTTATGAAATCATCAGACTGAAAAAGAGCATATCCCTTTCTCATACCATCTTATAGTCCTCTCTAGTACTGGAGTTAAAACTATGCACTACCTCTGCCCCACCTCTTTGAATAACTAGTGTGGCTTATTTCTTCTTTTGGTGACAAATTTCTTGATTTCTTTGTATATTTTGGAGATCATCCCTCTGTCTGATGGGTTGGTGAAGATTTTTTTCCCATAAAGTAGGCTGCCTTTTTGTCTTATTGACTTTAAAAATGCTTCTTAGTTTCAGGACATCTCATATATTAATTGTGTCTCTCAGTGTCTGTGCTACTGGAGCTATATTTATGAATGCCAGTGCATTCAAATGTCCTTCCCACTTTCTTTTCTATGGGGTATCGTGTGGTTGACTTTTTTGTTGAGGTCCTTGTTCCACTTGGACTTCAGTTTTGTGAATGGTGATAGATATGGATCTATTTTTCTTTCTTTTTCTTTTTGTTTTGTTTTGATTTGCATTTTGGGTTTTTGTTTGTTTTTTGAGATAGGATTTCTCTGTAACTTTGAAGCCTGTCCTGAACTAGCTTTTGTAGACCAGACTGACCTCATCCTCACAGAGATCCACCTGCTTCTGTCTCCAAAGTGCTGGGATTAAATGTGCGTACAACTACCACCCAGCTTTATTTTCATTCTTCTACTTGTTGATATTCAGTTACACCACCACCATTTGTTGAATATGGTATTTTTTCCATTTTATATTTTTTGCTTCTTTTCAAAAATCAGGTGTTTGTATGTTTGCAGTTTGATATCCAAGTCTTCAATTTTGTTCCATTGTTTTACCTGACTATTTTTTCTTTCAGTTTTAACCTTTTATTTGGTAAATGATTTTAAAGGTAATAACAATAGTGTCAAAACCACTACAAATATTTTGCTACAGCCATACCGTACAGACCCACATAAACCTTTTCATATTTTTTCTTCATTTTTAATATTTTAAAGCCAAAGAGGTCATATAAAATGCCCACTTCTAATAGCTTCTTCAAACTAGTAAGCAATTTAACGTGGGAGGGAGGACCTAGTTGTAATGAAAGGGTTTCAGGGAGTCTATGACGTCTCACTGTAATCAAACACCAGGTTCTTTTTTGCTCGTTACGTCTCACCATTGCATCACCAAAATCTCTTTATGCTGGTGACGGATTCAAAGTAATTTTGGGGAACATATAAAACACTAAAATAACTTAGAAACTAGATCCAAATATCTCAAAAGTAATCAACTTTGATATACAAAAGCAGTCAGAGGCGGTTATATACAAAGATTTGTTTTCCTTGTTTTTTATTACTGTTTCAGAAAAAAAAAAAATGAACCTTTTATTTTGCTCCAGACCCAGTAACTGTACTGGTACATAGATGCACTGAGAAAAAGAAAACAAACAAGCAAACAAAAAATACTTTTATATTTCCTGACTATTTTTATGCCAATGCCAGGCTGTCTTCAGTAGTGCAGCCCTGTAGTAGTTTGAAATCAGGGATTGTAATGCCTCCAGAAGTTCCTTTACTGTAAAGGATTGTTTTAGCTATCCTGAGTTTTTTGTTGTTGTTGTTTTTCCTTATGAAGTTGAGTATTGTTTTTTTCAAGGTCTGTGAAGAATTTTGCAGGGATTTTGATGGGGATTGAATTGAATCTGTAGAGTGCTTTGGTAAGATTGCCTTTTTTACTATGTTAATTCTACCAGATTAAATTGAAAAAATCAGTAGCCCTCATTTACACAGATAATTAATGTGGGAGTCCCCTCGGTGTGTTGCTTATATTGGTTAATGAATAAAGAAACTGGCTTGGCCTGATAGAGCATAACTTAGGTAGGCAGAGAAGACAGACTGAATTCTGGAAGAAAGAAGATAGAGTCAGAGGACACTCTGGATCCGCTGGAGGATATCGAAATGCTTTGTTGGTGAGCCATTCCCACATGGCAATTGTTGCATTAGGAGCGGCGGGGCTGCATCCCCAGCATCTGGCCACCCTCATGGCTAGCTTTACCTGAAATAATTACACAGAAATTGTATTCTTTTAAACACTGCCTGGCCCGGCTAGTTCCAGTTTCTTATTGGCTAGCTCTTACATATCGATCTAACCCATTTCTAATAATCTATGTAGCTCCATGAGCTGGCTTACCAGGAAAGATCTTAACCTGCATCTGTCTGGAATGGGAGAATCATGGCGACTCACTGACTCAGCTTCTTTCTCCCAGCATTCTGTTCTGTTTACTCCACCCACCTAAGGGTTGGCCTATCAAGGGGCCTAGGCAGTTTCTTTATTAATAAGAAATCATTCCCACATCAGGAAATACTCAGATTAATATAAATGGGTTAAATTAAGATGTAAGACTTAGCCAATAAGAAGCTAGAGCTAATGAACCAAGCAGTGTTTTAATTAATATAGTTTCTGTGTGATTATTTTGGTTCTGGGCGGCCAGGATGAACAAGTAGCCTGCTCCCTCCAACAAATTAATGGACTGAGAAATAAATCAGAGAAGCATCACCCTTTACAATAGCCACAGATAACATAAAATAACTTGGAGTAACTCTAACTAAACAAGTGGAAAACCTATATGACAAAAACTTTAAATCTTTGAAGAAAGAATTTGAAGAAGACCAGAAAATCGAAAGATCTCCCATGCTCTTGGGTAGGTAGAATTAACAATGTGCCTCGTATTTTTGTAACATTTTAGGCCATGTTGAGTGGATATCTCTGATAGACCTGCTTTTTGTTTAAGTGAAAGAGAGGAGGACTGGTTGTTGGGGACAGAGGATGTGGGTGGAAAATAGAAAGAGTGGAGGGAGCTGAAACTGTTGTCCAGATGCTAAAGTTTCTCCTAACCACTATAAAGACCACTCTAATAGGGAAGCATTTATAAACCATCACTGCATGTGTTGTAAATTCATACACTGTAAAATTATTGTCTTCCAAATATTAAAAAACAACAAAACTGCAATGTTATGAAGAAAGATGCATAAGCATACACCTTAATTGTTATTGAGAAGATTGAGGAAACATAAAGAGCAAGGATTATCTTTCTTTTTTTCTTACTTAGCATGACATTTCACAAAACCATATCTTTGCCTTATATCATAATTACAATTATTATATGGTTATAGAACCATTAAACATGATTAAAGAGATATAAATGTAATTACTTTGACTTGACCTATGCATATATATGTATACAAATATATACTTAGATAATTTTTAATATAAATATGACATGTAGTTAGAAGTTGAAACTCATATTAAAAAAATAAACACTTATTTACACATTATATCCATTTTATTAATTTAACATTTTAAAAGACCAAGTCAGAACTCCATATTTTATTCAAATTTTAAAATATTAATACTATTAATTAATATATATTAAAATTATATAATGGTGATTATAGCATATTATATTTAAAAATGCACACTTTTTATAATACCTTTGACTTTTAACTGACCTTGGCAATATGACATCTCCATTTGTGAACAATGTAATGTATGTCTTGATTGAAGGCAGTATTGACCCCAAATGCAAATTTTAAATTTACATGATTTTTTTTAAATGTGATTTAACATTTTGTTTTATTATTTGATAATCAGCTTAACTCTTCTCTAAGACTTTTGAATGTAATTACTTATTAATCCTATCTTTTATTGCTTAATAACTCAAATTAAGTAATATAATTTAATTTAATTCATAAAGATTCATTTTAGGTGACTAACTATGATACACAATTAAAAGCATGCACCAGAACTTTGAATGTGAAGTTACTGTTTAGCCTCCTATGGATAATCAGATTCACCTTTCTAAGTAAATCCACTTAGACAGAGCATCCCCACAGATGTACATCATGAGCCCACCACAGCTGGTTATTATCCTCTACAAAGCTGAGATGTGCGGTACTTGGCAGCTCTCTTATTATCGTGATACAGCTGTGTGATTTTTGAGAATAGAGACAGTTTGTGTTTAAGTGCTTTGTTCTAAACTCTCAGGTTTTCCAGACACTGAGTGTGTAGTGATTAAAGATGTTCAAACTTCCTCGAAATAAACAAAATTGTGACTCATTAAGAAAACATTCAATATGAAATAGGAGAGATTGTATGACTCATGTCTTTGGAGATGTCATTATACTTTCATTCCTATTAAAGTTCAAGGCAGGAAGAGCTGGATGTTTGTAATCTCAGCATTTTAGAGGCAGAAGTCAGAAGATTATGAGTCTGAGACATGATAATTACAAAATGGTAAGACCCTGACACAGCACTAACAATAGTAGCAAAAGTTTTATCCTAATTAAATATTTAAAGTTATTTAATGTTGCTAAATTTATGCTCTTATTGCACATACAACCTTCTTTATTAAAATAAGTAATTACATACAATAAGTAATAACAAACATTGAACTATACATTTGAATATATTTTAGCTGCAATCATTTGTGTTTATTGTTTCATGTGATTAATTGAGAAAAAAAATGTGTTCACAAAACTCAAAGTATCTAGGAATTTGCTATTATAGCCCAGATTTTAACCTTCCTTGTCGATGATCAAGTGAGGAGATTGCCAATGTGCGTTTCACAGCATCTACTAATTAGTTATTTATATTTATTATTATTTTATAATTATAAAATCAAAGAAAATAATTTTCACTCTCCCATCTATACCTGAAATAACATCTGTTCTTTTGAAATAACTGTATGTGATCTCCAAAAGTATAAATCAAGGAAAAAAGTAGAAGGTATCATCTATCCTTTACCTTAGTTGTCATTAGAATCTTCAGAAACAGAAAGCTTGTATATTCATTTTATGCTGAGAGAAGACAGGGTTTGGATTAGTAATATTTTGGCAGCCTTCATTCAATGTATTACAGACAAATGAACACACTTGTATGTCATGGTTTGGTTATCCTTGAAATTTCTCATGCTCACAGTACCAGTTTCCTCTTGGATGCTAGTTCTTTTATATCCTAGATGACATAGGCTAATGATTATCACAGAATTCAACAAATTAAATTCAATTTGTGGTTTATGTCTTCACTATTACACTGTAAATGCAAAGAACTACATGAATATTCCTATTTTTACTTGTGTTCATTTATGTATTCCTGTTGCTAAAACAACCCACTGAATTAATTCAAATTTATCCTTTATGTACTGCTAAATTTAACTATGAGAATTTAAACTTTGATTTTATATGCACCATTTTAAAGTAATTTCATACTTAAATAAGCATCTTAGGTATTTTTTTTTCTTGCTACTGCAACCATTCCTAAACAAATGACTATCTTGCACTGCTTTAAGATTGGTTCCATTTCACATAAATTTCAAGTGATTTTTTTTCTTTTCATATGCAAAGGGAAATTGATTGAAACATGCAATTATTTTCAAAATGGGCTAGAAATCTGTTAAATGTATTACAGATACTTTTTTTTTAATGCCAGTAAAAAGAACTTTGCTTTATCTCTACTAGAGAATATTACATTAAGCTTAAAACCAGGTCACAAAATTCACATGAGTACACTTGTTCCTCAAGAAAAATGCATGCTATAATTGTTGCTGTGCTCTTGTATTAAAAAAAAAATGGCAAATTGCTCAGTAAGTGCAGCCTGACTTTTAAGATTTTTCAAGACATATGTACTGTAAATATGAGCGTATTCAAAGAAGTTAACGTGCAAATAGGATATTTAGTTTAAATACCACTTCTCTCATTTTCATTATCTTTGAAGTGATGGGGGTTTTCTGTGCTCTGTGACAAGCCCGTTGTATCTGTCAATAGAATGTATCACTTAGAATAGCAGTTCTTCTCCATTGCTGTCTCCTTTCTGAAACTGAGGCAGGGTGTTTATGCACCATTTATTCTCTGGTTGTAATTTTTTTTCATGTGGTTTATATTTATATGTTTTCTGCCATCTTCTACACCATTCTCAAAGTTCTGCAAAACGTTTGGCTTTGGGTCTCTGCTTCTGATCACATGAGTTTCTGAATGAAAGCACTCTGAGAACAACTATTCTAGGCTTAGTTCTACAAGTATAGCAGAGTATTTTTAGGAATCATTTCATTGAGTTTTTTTTTTTTTTTTTTTTTTTTTTTTTTTTTNTTTGTCAGACATGTCTGGTTCGATCCTATATTGCTCTCTGGTCTATCCATGCTCTGATTACCAGCCTTTCAGATAGTGTCACACTTGGACTACCTCTCATGGTGTGGGTCTCAAATTGGACCAGTCATTGGCTGACCACACCCACAAGTACTGCACTATGTTTACACCTGCACATCTTGCAGTCAGGGCAAACTGAAGGTCTAAGGTTTCACGGATGAATTGATGTTCAAGTCTTATACTGTTGGAAGTCTTATATGGTTACTGTATATGGCTAGTTCGGGCTGTTTATCTCCCATTACTAAGACTTTTCACTATAGTCACTTTTATAGATTTCTCCGAGGTCTCATTGCACTATGTTATTACCTCACCTCCAAAATGCCCCCAAATTCCAGTCATCTGTTCCAGTACTCTATCCCCTCCCTGCTCCAAACCTGATCTGTGACCAGAACACCATCAAAATCTATTTTCCCTTCCCAGGAAAGTCCATCTGCAGCCCTGAAGAAAGTTCAGGCCTATAAAGCCAAAAAGAGCCAACCTATAACCTGTTTGTCAGTGTCAGCGGTCCTGATCATGCCTAGCCAATAAATAGGTAGCAACCACATGTTGTGATACAGCTGCCTTCGCTCCCCCTGACTGACAGCGGTGTTGTAATAGGAGCGGAGGGGCTGTGTCCCCAGCACCCAGCTAGCTCAGTCAGTAGAGCATGAGACTCTTAATCTCAGGGTCGTGGGTTCGAGCCCCACGTTTGGTGCCAAAATGTAACGGCATAAATGAATGCAGACAGATTGTAACGAATGCAGACAGCTTTAATGGGGAAATAGACTTACAGAACCACCATTCCCGCGAGACCAGGAAACCTGCCATCTGGGAGCATGCTCGCCAAATTTATAGGGAAACATTAGCCTGAGGTGAACACGCCCCCTAAGGGGTGGGACTTATCCCTACACAGCTGAACCTCCTTGTGGTCCGAAATTGACAAGGATGTTTGTGTTCTTTCTGGCCCGTTGGTCTCCACAGAAGAAGTAGAGGTATAAAAGGTTGCTGGACAAAATAAAGGTTGCTGTTCTTCCCCCTGAAGAAGCCTCCATGTCTCAATCCCGGCACCCCCTGCCAGTCTTGGCTATCCAGGCTGCGCTGCAGCACCACACAATGCGGCCTAAGGGTTGTCAGAGATCCTGAGCGTGCCTAATGATGGGTGAACATGCAATGTCAACAGATCAAAACACTTGGGTGCTGGGAGAGTATATAAGGTTCTGCTTGTTACTAAATAAATGAGTCTGTTCTTTCACTTGATTCCCTGCATCTGTGACTTGGATGCTGAGACTTCGCGCCCCCTCCACTGAGAAAACTGTTATGATCCAGCAATCTTTGGTACCCAGAACCGTGACTTCTAACATAGGTTTTGAACTTGCCTGGTCAGAGTCCTTTCTTCATTGAGGCTATAATTTTTGGTTTTTGCCTGAAACTGGTGTTAGTCATCCCCCTCTCCTTACTCATGGTACTGAACCAGTACATTGAATTTTGTTGAGAAGACCCCTCAATGTGTTCTCGGTCCCTTTGACAGGTAAGCATTGGAACCCAATCCTTTCCTTCTTTTGTGTTGTCTCTCGTGTTTTCTGCCTGTTTAGCTGACAAAGCACATTTTTCTGTTTTGGTTCATCCTGTGCCTCTACTAAGCATAAAACATGAAGGCCTGACACAATTTTCCACCCCTGTTGACTGCCATATTTTTCTGACTTCTTGCCTGCCTGCTATCTCCCTCTACAAAATGGGTAACCAACCCATTATCTTCACCACTTCCATGTCTTACATCTCTATGACATCTGATGATTGATGTGGGATTCCCCTCTGTGTGCTGTCATTACCATTAATAAATAAAGAAACTGCCTTTTACTGCTGATAGGGCAGAACTTAGGTAGACAGGGAAGGCAGAACTGAATGCTGGGAGAAAGAAGGGTGGAACCAGAGAGATACCATGGAGCTGCCGACACCAGAGTGAACCATGCCAGATCTTGCCAGTAAGCCACAGCCATGTGGCAATACACAGATTAATGGATGAGTTAAATTAAGATGGACGAGTTAGCCAATAAGAAGTTAGAGCTAATGGGCCAAGCAGTGATTTAATTAGTACAGGATCTGTGTGGTTATTTCAGTTCTGGGTGGCCGGGATGAACAAGAAGTTCTTTGCAACATATGATAAGGGAGCAGACAGCTCAAACTCAACAAAATATGCTGAGGAGAGTGAAGCCACAGTTAAGATCACCTGTGTTGCTTCCCTGTCAGCTCAATTCCTGCCACTCCACTCCACTCCTCCACCCCTCCACTACCAGACTCTTGGAGTAAAGAGCCTCAATGTCCACTTGCAGTGGAAGGCAGAAATTCTATCACACTTTGGTATAACCCCCAGATGCTGCAGCACCCTCCATCTCGTGCCTCAAAGGCCAGCAGAAGCCTTCCTAGTCAACCTGGGATGAAATGTCATTGATCAGACCTGAATTCCCACCCACAACATTGCCAATATGGTTCCTGGTAAAAGATTTGCACCTGACTGTGGATCAGCCTGCTTCCACGAAGGAGAAAATAACCCAGAATGGGTAATGTATGTACTCCCCTTTATTGCTCTCATTGCCTCGTTCCCAAAAAATGATTTATTAAAAGTAGAGGTTAAGGCTTTTGACTCTTCATGTTTTGAAAAATTTTGACATAATATGAAAAGTCTATTTGATCCCTCCTAGCTGCTCACATATGCATTAATTGGTTGGTGGCATTGTTAATCCCTATTCTCTTTAAATGTCTCCTGCAACAGATCTGACGTCAGCAGGTAGCAACTAAGGTGACTCTTCAGGAATGTCTCTACCCATCCTTTTTGCAGTCCTCTGCAGGAGGTTATGCATGTCTGTTAATCTGAAATTCAAAAGGCTACTTCCCAGTTCTCCAACCCTGGCAGCAATCTCCAGGAATGAATGAATGCTCATGCAGGGCTGTTAGTCAATGACAGGTAAAAACTTGTTAGGCAGGCCATACAGAAACCGTCCAGTTGCTGAGCCCTCCTGAAGTGAGGTTAATAAAATCTGAGCAAACAGCTCTGGCTCCAGCTTAGCAACCATGTAAAAAATAAAAAATGATGGATTTGTAGGAAGCTAAGGCTTACCAGGCCAAAAGGATCCAACCAAGAGTCTGCCTGGTGCTGCCATGGGTCCTGATCATGCCTAACATGACTTACATAGAAATAAATTTATGGAGATGTGATTAACATTCCTTCCATCTGAGAAACAAACCATAAACTAATGAATGTTTCTGGTAAAATATTAATGGTATCGTAAAGAACAGTCACTGACCATTCAGGTTCTACAAGAACAGGGCACAACATTGATGTGCATCTTTTATTGCTGTATGTCTGAAGTAATTGTTTTATTTTATTTTTTATATTCATTCATTCGATGGAAAACAACTATATGTTTTACATGTTTTGTCTTTATATATGAAATGCATTTTCTTATAATTGTTAATGATAAAACATTATTAATATTGATTAATACTGACCTTTGAAGCTAGCAGGGTCCTTTGGCTAAGCTATACCACCAGTTTTAGTCTTCCTTTGTAATGTCTTACATGCTGCTTTTAATGTGGGTATTTTATTTCAAAAATTAAATACATCCACTTACTCCATCTACTTACCTACAAGTGAAAATCAATTTCCTTAACTTTCTGTTACCACAATAAGTTAGCATTTTATATAAGACTTTAGAGGGAGGTTTTTTTTTTTTTTCTCAGAACTCTTTAAGGATATATTGGTGCCATGCTCTAAATGGCCATTAATATGAATGACATTATAATAATATAATTGCACATAAGAATCTTCACTGGTTTACTTCATTTTCTGTTGGTATAAAAGAATACCTGAGGAGCACATCTTTATTTGTGTGTAAATATGTGTGAGTGTGTGTGTGAAGGAATTAGGAGAGCAAGAAAGTTGTACCCGCATTGTTTTGTCAGTGCTTATAGTGGAACTCATATTTCTATGCCTTTCCTGCAAGCTCTTTATGCATAGATACCTTTAACAGCCTGATTATTTATTTTTTAACATTTATGTCATTTGTTTTTCTGGAGGCTGAGAGACCAAAAAGTACTGCCTCAATATCTGTTTCATTTTGGATGCGGGTTTTGTGATGACTCAACTGACTGCAGAAAGTGGAAAGAGTAATAGGAAGATTCCAAGTCACAAAGAATAGGGAATAATATCACTCAATAAGACCTGTATTTAGAGTAATTAATCCAGTGTGTCCTGAGTGAAGAGGCAGTCATTCTTACATAGTAGATAGTAACCAAGCCAGAAAACTCTGTCCTTTTGATCAAGCTCTTTCATTGTCATGAATCTCTTAACACTACATCACTAAGCACTAATTTGATTATTTATTACGTTATTTTTAGGAACTATTTTAAAACAGTACCATTATTTGTAATAATTGTTATTTTGAGTGGGGTTACAGTAAGGATATGAATAGTGCTTTTCTTGAAGGACTTATTTGTGTTGATGTGCATGTATTTGGGTTTAATGGGTAAGTGAAGGTGATTATATATTTCCACAGAGACCAGAAAAGGTCTTAAATCCCTGGAAACTGAAGTTATAGGTGACTGTGAGCCACCCAGCATAGGTGCTCAGAACCTAAGTCTTATCCTCTGTGCTCAGAACCTAAGTCTTATCCTCTAAGCATCAAGTGTTACTCAAAGTAGGACAATCACTCCAGCTCGTTGAGCAGCATTGTGATATTTTTGTTTTAAGAACTCCCAAAAGTTTTGGCTTTAACTATTCTATTGGGTGTTTGCATTGTATACTGCAGTATTTTATCAGTCAGTTTGCCAGAATGTCTTACCCGTCCCATCTTTAAACCTTTGTGCTTCAGTTCCTCCTGAGAGATTATATCTCACCTCTCTAACATCAACAGTAGACTGATCGTAATGATTGCTGTAAGTTGTAAGCAGGGATTTGTCTTAAATTGAAAGGTGGGGTGGGCTCTCTTCCGCTTCACTTTCATTTTTCAAAAAGGGACGTGCCCATATATATGAGTTTTTTTTCATCCCCCTCTGTGTGAGAATCATTACAGGTGAAGGTCTTTAAGTGTCATCTAAATCCATCATGCTGAAACAGAGTCTCCTGAAGCAATGCCCGTGTTAGTATTTACATGTGCTACAGTGATTTTCCTGAATGAGAAGGAATGGTAGTCTCATTGGTGCCTCTGTGACTACTCTGAAGTTCCTTCTACTTATTGGACCTTCTCTTTGTGCAACTGTGTGGGTCTTAAATAACCCTGCTTGTCTTGACCACAGCTGTAGGAACCAAAAAGGGAGCATCTTTTCATTTGTCCACTCTTTAGATTTTGAAGATGAACATGAGGATAGCAGAACTTGCTGTCAGTTTTCTGAATACACGTACAAGATCCTGTGCCATAAAGTCTTGTCACCAAGACTTTTAAATCGTGATAAGTCATAACATTTAACTATGAGCAGGCTAAACCCTTATTTATCTAAGTTTATTTTGTCAAGCATGTTGTCATAGCAACAAGTAAAATAACAATGAGACAGAAAACTACTTCTAGGTAGGGGGATCGTCCTGTTTGGTATCAGTCTGAGGATAGAAGAGAGTAGAAGACAATGTAAATGGGATTCATTTTTTGCTTGCACAACTATTCAGCTTCAGCAGGACATTGATAGAACTCCCATTCAAACCACAGAAAGCATGATTAAAGCAGAATGCAGATACTGCAGGTGGATAGAATTTCTCTCAGTATCTGACTATGGATGCTCAGGCTATCAGTCTAATATATTCTTGGATTTTCAAATCAATCAAAACTTAAATTTTATACTTCTTACTTTTTTTTTTCCTGATGGGTGATGCTCAGTGATACCCCAAACAATGATTAGGGTTTCATTCATTGATATTGTCTTTCAAGAACTATGCGTACACTTAGTTGTTCTATAATAGCAACTTTTCAAGGGTTCATGAAAAGTCCTGTTCTTCATATAAGGCCTATATTATTATCTAGTTAACATAGAATAATACCATTGTGCTTTCTGATTATTAAGCAGCAACCACATGTTCATCGGAATTACTTTTAACTTTTCAGGCTTCTGTGACTTTTATTTTTTTAGGATTTTTGCAAACACATCAACTTTGCACATATTAGACAATTATATTTGATCATATATGTGTGTTTCCATGTTTCTATACACTTAGTGTTTCTATGTCTTCTTCTGATATTGGAGTATTTTACATATATGTTTCAAACTATACCAAAATATTTGTTGATAAAGCTTCATAGAATATCTTTTGATTTAGTTGAGGTTATAACTTTCTATGTTCTTTTCCTCTCATGTTAAAAATTTAAAGATTTTAAACTTGAATTTTCTTTTTTTTTAATATAATTTTTTATTGAAAAAAAATTTTTCCGCCTCCTCCCCGCCTCCCATTTCATTATGTAACCTATTTCTGGGGGTGTTTTCCACCCCTTTCTGTTTATTCAACATATCTTTTATAGTTCGATTTGATCTTTCTATGACTGCTTGACCTGTAGGATTGTATGGTATACCTGTAACATGCTTGATATTGTAATAGTCAAAAAACCGTTTCATTTTCCTAGAGGCATAAGCAGGACCATTATCTGTCTTTATTTGTGTAGGTATACCCATGATAGCCATGACTTCTAATAAATGAGTGATTACTGAAAAAAAAATTTAAAGATTTTAATCCTTCCCTATAAAGTTTAGATATGTTATAATGAAATAAAACTTTTTTTCTGGTGTAAATTCTAGGAATATTTGTAATGATGAGATTACCTTTAAAATTTAGGGTTATCATTGAGGCTTCTGTCCTTTTTGCAAAGATAAGAGTTTTTTTCCCCCCAATTGCATCTCTGTGATCCAGAAGCTAGCCTCTACATAGTCCACATGCTAAATCTTTGTTCTTGTATTTCTGTTTGACTTTTGCCACTAGTAACCAAAAACTAAAAATCAGAATATGTCAATGGTGAGAAGTCAGGACATACAATGCCATGAGTGGGACCATACTGAGGTGATATTTGATTTCTTGTAGAAGTCCTTCCACTGTTGAAAACTTGGTGTCTGCACAATAACCCTTTTAATGTGCTAATTTCTTCCAGACCCATGAAGATTTTGACCCCTCTTACTCTTTCTTGAGCTTCTCTTGTGGGTTTTCTTTAAAATTCTGCAAAGCATTATGTATGATCTCCAAAGTCCATAATTTGAAATTACCTATCACCTCTTTTCAAAACAATTTTATCACTTTCTTTCTTCAATTGTGCCATGGCTTATTGGATCAGGAAAAAAAACATATATATATATATATATATATTTGAAACAGGCTTTCTCTGTAGCTTTGGAGCCTGTTCTGGAACACACTCTGTAGACTAAGCTAGCTTCAAACTCACATAGATTCACATGTCTCTACTGGGAAAAAAAGTCATGCACCACCACCACTTGACTATTTTGTCTCTTCCTTTTTTTTTAATTTTATAAATTTTATAACATGACTACAGCAATGGGTTACACAATGATGTTTCACTCACCAGTGAACCTAATGTTCCCTAAGATTATAAGAGATTATAACACAGATTTGGTATTTGGCAGGCTTCATTATCTCAGTTTCCATGGATACATTACATGTTATTTGCACATATAATGTACAGTGTGGTGATACTTTGTTTATGCTTCAACAAATAAAGGTTTACTGGAGTTTAGAGTAAGAACTAGCTGCATTAGTTAGCCATAAAGGCCAGGCAGTGGTGGCACACACCTTTAATCCCAGCACTCAGGAGACAGAGGCTTACAGACCTCTGTGGGTTCAAGGCTACCATGGGCTGTGAGATTTAATCCGTCTTAAAAAAAACAAAACAAAAAAAAAAAAAAAAAAAACAAAACAAAAAACAGAACCAAGTGGTGTTGACTCACACCTTTAATCCCAGGTGTGTGTGTGGGGGGGCACAGAGATGGAACATTATATGGCTTAATGGAT
Source organism: Alexandromys fortis (assembly GCF_014885135.2). Lineage (NCBI taxonomy): Eukaryota > Metazoa > Chordata > Mammalia > Rodentia > Cricetidae > Alexandromys > Alexandromys fortis. The sequence continues at coordinate 3,254,153 of NW_026068070.1, forward strand.
ACAGGAATATAAGGAAGAGATATGAGCCCAGAATTCACTCTGAGGCTTCATAGAGATTTTATTAAGACTGAGGACTTCTAGAAACAGGATACCCCATTTGTCCTGAGTATTTTATGGAGTCCAGAACTAGTGGCTAGCTGTTCTAATTCTCTGATCTTTTAATTTTCACCCTCTGATAGCTAATGCTGTTATTTTTTTTTTATTAAGACCAATAAGATTTCATGCAAGAACTATATCTATCATTAAGTAAAGTACAAAAGAATTTTCAACTACTTAAAAATTGGATAGGTATACTATCAGGTATAATTTGATTAAATTTTTATTTTTCATATAATTAGCAAAAACTTTAGGGTTGGAGTGTGTGCTAGATTACCTGCATGAGTACCTTAATTTAGTCCACAGAACCTACAAAGACAAATAGGATATGGATTTACATGCTTCAAATTCCATTGCTAAAGGGAAAAAGACAAGGTGATTGATCCCTGAGGCAGCCACCAGTCATTCTGGCATATTTGCTAAGCTTGAAATAAGGTAAAGGCTCTCTTTCAAAGAAGTCATGCCAAATTTGGAGTCATCTGACAGAAAACTTGCATACCCACCAATACAAACACTGTATTGGTATTTTTGTGCTACATTTCAATCACTTGTGAGTTTCTGGATTAACCACCATTTACTGCCATCCACTGCATAAAGAGCCATCTTGGAGAAGATCTGAGAAATATACTATAGATATTAGATTTTAAAATGTTCATACCAAGGAGTTTTTTATTGTGGGAATATCATTATAAGTTAGCATCATTAAAATGCTATCATCCTTTATATAATGAAAATCAGCCAAACTATACTATTCTCCAGTTATTAATATAATTGGCTAGAAAGCAACAAATTTTGTCAATGACAGTGATAGCATCTAGGTTTTGTGACATTTAATAGTGAAATTACTTGAAATTCAGTTTGTACACTTTATTGGCCTCATTTGAGAAATGAACAAGTATCTTCTATAATTTGAAATTACAGCCATTTCAAGATGTATAATTTTTTTTAATGAAGAGGTTGGGATAGATCAAATACTTATAAAGGAAAAAGGTATGAAATAGTATATTAACCATTTCAAAGTTAGCCAAATTATATTGATCTTTAATGTTTAAATATTTATAGTTAATTTAGTGTTACCATATAATAAAAATAAATTCACCTATTATCTTCTCGCCACTTTTTAGCCACTATAGCTTTTGATTCGAGTATTATTTGAATGAATCAGTGTCATATTTTCTCTACATCTATCCAATATAGACTCCCACTCAGTGCTAGCAAACATGATAAATTCAGTACTTTACCACTTTTACTACCTAATATTTTATATTCAACATGTCTTCAATGGAGCAAAACTGGATCACATATAAAACCAATCCTATTTGAACAATTTTACACCGTCATGCATGGGAGTTCAAGATATAGCCGGAAAATGAATGTTATAATTCGGGTTTCCCCTAGAAGAAAAATTTAACACAATCACTTATGAATATCATTTTAAAACTTTCAGCTAATCCTGAGTAAGTTCTATGGGTTGTCTTCTGATTTCCATATGCATGCGCAAAGTGCAATATCATAAAACTAGCAACTGATTATTGGTAAATTAAGTTCCTAGGGAACTCAAATTTATCAGGAACTAGAATACAGTTATTGCAAAATCACTAGCTTTCTCAAGATGGACATAGGACTGAAAAGACACAGCTAATGATTTTTTCATTGTAAATGCCAAATGTAAATTTAAAAAGAAGGAATATATTGAGAAAGAGATATATTAAAATCTGATTTTTAATACTTAAAAGTCTCAATAATTCTTCAGTTAAAACAGCATAATCAGAATGTAAAAGACTGAATAAATTAGCCCCAGAAATTAAGTCAAGAATAACTTGACTTGCAAAGCATCTCTGTATGTGAATAGCTTAAAATAAGCATGGAGGAGAAAGTTGGTGAGCTGAAGTGCTGTCCCTCAAAAGAAAATCAGTCACAAAAAGACAAAGAAATATGAATAATAAACAGTAAGCTAAACTACAATCAGTGAGTGGAAGGTCTTAGGAAGGTTTGAGTTTTAGAAAAAGCTCTAATGTAATTAGGTGATATTACTTAAATCTTCTGTACTGTATGTCAAGTACTTAGTTCTGAATCAGTGGTCCTGGAATGGAATACTGATTGAAATGAAGTTCTGGAAGCAAGTAACCAACACTTTATCCTCCAACAAACACCTCAGAGAATGACACATCAATTGGTTCACATATCTACTTTTTGTAGTCTTTCCTTCCTTCCTTCTTTCCTTCCTTCCTTCCTTCCTTCCTTCCTTCCTTCCTTCCTTCCTTCCTTCCTTCCTTCCTTCCTTCCTCTGATTACTTATTTTTAAAATAGCTATCTTTTCTCATTTTACAGACCAATTCAAGTTTCCACTCCATCCCCCCGAATTCCACCTCCCATCTACTCCTCAGAGAGGGTAAGATTTCTCATGAGGAGTTACGAAAGTTCAGCACAATACCACCCATCTCTTCCTTCAAATGAGGTCATAGTGTCTTTGTGTCTTGATCCAATCTTTGCAGTTACTGTTTTAAAGCTTTTCTTGGTCTGCTCTGTACTATCAATGTCTGTCTCAGAAAGCCTCTGAGGTCTCTATACACCTGCTCTCTTGATCTTCTCTTCTAGTTTGGTCTCTTGGTGCTCTCTCTTAATCCCCTCAGGGCTGTAGCAAGCTCATTGCCCCCTCAGTATCATAACAAGCTCTCAGCTCTTATGTGAGGTGTGGTTAGTAGCTTGGGGGATCCAGTGGATGGGTTTGGGTTTTGTGGTAGCCTAGCCACAGGAAGCTACCTGCTGGCTGGCTAGAAATGCTGAGAGAGTTGGGAGAAGGTCCTGGGTTTCTTCCCACTGTGAAGGTCATAGAGAGTGGGGCAACCTGCCATGTGGCTGTTCATTCAAATCTCAAGTCCCTTCAGCATTGGAGCAAATTGTGTGTCAGAGTTACACCAAGGTTGTAGGAGGATAGGCCAAAATCTGTTATTTTCTTATTTCTCTATTAAGTTTCTGTTTGGTTGACATGTCCATGGGAAAGACTATGGTATTGAAGTTTCCTATTATTAGTTTGTGGGGTTTGATGTGCAGTTTGTGTTTTTATAATGTTTCTTTTATATATGTGGGTGCTCTTGTATTTGGGACATATGTAAAGTTATTTTGTCATATTGTATACATGCATGTTTCTACCTCTTCTTAAGATATTTTCTGTATTGATTCAGTTTTGGGATATATTTATCATATTGCATTATACATTTCTAACTCTGATCAATATACTTAAACATTGCTTACATTTTGAAGTCATTGTCCTCACTTGCTGCACAGTTGTTTGCAGATTGTTTAATATTCTAATATGAAGCCTTAGTCTTTATGCTACGTATTAAGAATGAGAGGTCAATAATCATCCATGTTTGTCATTGTTAGTCTAATCAGATTCTTTAGATGCACAGAGATTGTGAGATACAATCTCTATGATAGGTAATCTTTATCCACTTCAAAGAACTGTAGGATTCTGCTGATGTGAGACCCGATTGCTCCTGGCAGCACTGATCTATTCCCAAGAGAATGTTGGGCACCAATGACACTCCACTTGGAGCTTGCTTTCTTCTTGGCAAAATTGGCCTCTGGGCAAAGAACTGCTCATTCCTTGACCACTGACAAATATTCGTGGTATCTAGACTGGACAAGTAGGATACAAGGAAAAAGACTGCCAAGCCTTGCCAAGACAGGTTAAGACGGGTTTGAAATTCTTCCTGCCTCTAAAATGGTCTGTCAGTTACTCTAGACCTTAGCCAAAATTAGTTGCCTCAACTTTGGATGATTGTCCAGGATGCCAGTTATCTCTGTCATTTATTGCACCTTTTGGAAGTTGCTTGTTTTTGCTTCCTATTTGCTCAAGTATTATTATTTCCTTTCTCAGGTCTCTGATAAGTTTGAAGACTAGATATAGTTACTTTCCTCTGATTACTTATCTAAGTCAATTCTAATATAAGAATAAGATTCCTTAGGATAGGTTAACTATTGAAACATTTAACATATGTTTCTTGCTTGATATTGTTTATGTTGATTGCAAGTCTAACTTTTTAACTTGGTATTTGTTTTTTTTTATTATATATAGTTTTGTTTTGGGCTTAGAACTCTCTTATTTAGACAAAAGGGAGACATGCTTGGGAACTCTTTCAGTCAATAACCTTTAAGATACTAGCCTACTTTTGTCATGGTCACAGAGAACTGATGATCTGTGTGTCCACTGCTAACTAAAGAAACCTTTATTATACTGTATTCTAGGCTAGTGTGGTACTATTTTATTTCTAGTTGCAAAAATATACAATGAAAAAAGAAAACATTTTCAAGAAATGATACTGGAAGAACTGGATATTAGCATGTAGAATAATGCAAATAGACATTTATTTATTGCCCTACACAGAAATTAAGTCTAGTGGATTGAAGACCTTAACATGAATCCATTTACACTAGAGCTGATAGGAGAGAAAGAGGAAGTAACCTTGAACACAGTAGCACAGGAGACTACTTTCTAAATATACCAGTAGCACCGACATTGAGACTGACAGTCAATAAATGGGAACTCCTGAAACTGAGATGCCTCTGTAAGGCAAAGGACGTATCAGTAAGACAAAATGGGAAATGATCTTCACCAACCCCACATGTGACAGTGGTCTGACCTCCAAATATATAAAGTACACCAGAAATGAGACATCTTAATAACGAATAATCTCATTCAGAAATGTGGTAGAGATCTAAATATAGAATTCTCAACAGAAGAATCTCAAATGATGGAAAGACCTTTAAGTAATTGTTCAACATTATTTTCTTTAAAGCCTAAAGGAATTTCAGCACACCAAACAATACTAATGAACCAAAACTTGTGAACTGAAGACAGTTTGCCTCTTCAAAGAATACTCTGACATTGCTTCTTTACTACTGCAGTTTGGGCATATCCTAGCTGCTGCTGAGTGTGAAGCAGTAAACAGAAGGGTCATTTTATGTCCATGCTTACAATATTCTTGGTTACATTTAGAATGTTTAAATATCATCTATTTTAGTGTCACTTCAAAGTGGTAAAATAAGTTAAACAGGTTAAAGAAATAATGAGCAATGGAAAAATTACTCAATTTAAGAATTGATCTCTCAGAATAATGCATAGTTGAACTTCAACAAAATATCATTTATTTTAAAATGACTGCTGGAAAGATGATTGAGTAATGTAGATTAAATATTTCTCTTGGAGAGGATACACATTTTATTTTGATCAGTTACAGGATGTCTCCAACAATTCTTACTCCAGTTCCAGTGATCTGTTGCCCTCTTCTGACCTTGATCGGCCCCAGACACACACCCAACACGTATGGATATATGCTGGGAAGATAATCATTTACTTACAATTAAATAAACATAAGATAAAATAAAATTGAACAAAAATATATATTACAGTTTGGAAAACATATATTCAAGCTAGGTTTATCTTTACTATGTTCTAAGATCAAAGAAAAGATTTTGATTTTATTAGGAAAGGACGGCAGGTATAAGTTATTGAGACAGAAGTGATCTGGTTCTTGGGTCTGTATTTGAGAACATGATGAGAAGAACAGTTACTAACTAACTAACTAACTAACTAACTAACTAACATTTCCTGGTAGACAGTTTCACTTGCCTGGGCTTATCTCTCAATGTGTAGAGCAATCATTCTGGTGTATGTGAGGAATTCCTCTCGTGCTGTAAACTCTTTTTGTGTGTCTCGTGCAATAAAACGTGGTTTGGAAAACTTGGTTGTGGCATTTCTATTCCCTTCAAATCACCTGTGAGAGGTTTCCCGACATGGCCATTCCAAGCTTCTGTTGCCTGCAGTTGACAGATGACTTCAGCTGTGCATTACAATTTATGGGATGAAAGATTTTAGCAGAGATCAGCAAAGGAGGAAAACAAAATCCATGCAGCTATTGGAAGAAGAATGTACCTATTACAGCAACAAGCAAATACAAACCACAGGGGAGGAATTACTACACAAATTTCTTCAAAGATGCTAAAATACTCCTTCTGTTCCTTTTAACTATATTCAAAATTGTCTCTTGTCCTGAATTTTCATTTTTAATTTTGAAGATGTATTGTACTCAAAATACATGTACTAATATCTAATTCTCATCTATCATAATCTTTCAACAGCAATGAAGTTAATGTTATTATGTAATGACCTAAGTAAGAGTATAGAATGGCTTTTATGCTCTGCAGTGTTGCCTGGCTTTAAATGAATAGTTTTATTTTACACATAAAATTTTATTTCCCCAATTCACACTGCAAAATGATTTTAAATATATTTAGTCTAATATTTTAAGTAGAGAAAAAATTCAATTATTGTTGAAAGTTCTCCCACTTTGTAAAAATATAAGAATGAAAGGAGTAGAAATAGTCCAGAAATGAACTAAAATAGCAGGTTTAAGTAGAGATGTAACCTTCCGTGCTTCTGTGGGATTTATGACGCATTTAAAAGAGACACAGTTAAAAAAAAAAGAGACATAGTTAAAATACGAAATATGCTTAAGAAGAACTTGAACATGAAAGTGAAATGGCTAACTGGAAAATTAACATTGCAGGTTTCCACACAGTTAATTTGGTTAACCATGAAATTATGACTTTCTGCACAAATAGAAGAGACTATAACAGGAAGGCAACCAGAACATAAGCAAAGGCCTGAGAGCTTCTGACTGCCAGGTATAATGAATTGAAATTTTCTTATACTTCTGGAAGTGATGATTGTAAGATTAAGGAGATGGCTGAAATAGACTATAAAATGATACCTAGCATTGAGTTATTCAAATAGTTTAGACAGAAAATTGCATTATTTGGAAATTTATTAAACAAGGCTGAGTTTGAATATGAGGGTAATATTTGAAGAAGGAGCTAGTTTAGAATTAAGTAACAAAGGGCAATTGTTTAGAGGTGAAAGTTGTCTCAAAGTCACCCTCTGATATATATACATTCATTAAGAATTTTATACTTTTGTGTGTGTGTGTAGTATCTATTTTTTAAAACAAGGAAGAGACATGGTCTCTCTTCTCATGAGATGCATTGAATATTTGTTTATTAATACCACATTCTGTGAATCCAGATCCAAGGGAAGCACCCAGAGTAGTAGAGAGAATGCCTTTAGAGCATCAGGGCTTAGGATATTTTTTCATCTAAAGGTCTTTAGGAATAAATTTCTATCTGAGAGAAAAAGACTCGCATATGCAATCTGAGGATAAAGCTCATTTTATTTCCAGCCCTCATTCTCCAGTTTCAATTCTCCAGCTCTAATTCTCTTACTCCAATTTTCTCTCACTTTATTCTTCACCTAGCTTATATATACACATTCAATAACAAACTTCTTTCAATAAAAAGGTTACAAAAGCTACATCTGAGGTGTATGAGTAACCATGGCAATGCCTGATCTCAAAGTTCCTGGTGTATAGGCATCAGCTGTAGCTTTTGTAATCTTTTTTATTGTGAATCGTTAAACCCACAGTAGATAAGTTTCTCTTGGATGGGAACTAGCATAGCTTAGAAATGGGCAATGCGTATAAGGTAAAAGGTATTAGAACACTCATTCCTAAGAACAATGTTTCATCAAACTATTTTCTCAGGTCTTTTAGGTCTGTAAAAAACAGGCGGAAAAAGATTGCTAAGAACCAGAGGTGATGGGTGATTCCAGGTAAATAGTGCCTTCCAGACATAGCAAGACTCATGTGCATATGAATTCAAAGACAGTGGAAGCATGCACAGGGTGTACACAAAGCCTGCACAGGGTGTACACAAAGCCTGCACAGGTCCAAGCCAGATGGTATCCCAGCACTAAGAGCATCAAACTGGCATGGTTTTCCATCCTTAAGATGCTACCTGAAATTGGAACCTGCTTATAAAACAATTACAATGTGCTTACTATGTACATTAAACACTACACCAGGAGAATGACCAATATAAAACAAACTCAATGGTGTAACGGTATTGTGTAGGTTTCTTTATCTTATATGGGATTTTGCATACATTTACTTGTTTTACTAATCTTTTGATTGTTTGGATTTTGTGTGTGTGCATGTGTGTTGTATGCTTTTTTTGGTCTGTGTTTTTCTTGCTTTGTAAAAGAGAGAAATGAGGTAGAGTTGGATGGGTAGGCAGATGAAGAAGATTAGTGACGATTGGCAAATATAAAACACATGATTAGAATTTATTGCATGAAAACAAAATTCAATTAAAAAGAACCTCAGTAATGAGAGACAGCAATGTTTCCTTCTTGGATTCCTAGCAAAATTCAATGAAGAACATTATTGTCAAGATATAGACATCATTATCCAAATAAGAAAGCAGTTGGAATACTTACATGTTTTTTCTCATTTAGTAGAAATGTTATGGATTAGGTTGTCAGGTGACTCCGTGGTTGAGGGCACTATGGCTCTGAAAAAAAAAACAGATTCAATAATAAGGACCAAAATATTGGCTTACTACCATCTGTAACTCCAATTTCAGGGGATCTAAAATCCTCTACTTACCTCTGGTTCAGACACTCACATGATAATACACTGATACATATGCAGGCAAAACACTAATCCATATAATATAAAAAAATCCAAATCTGCAACAACTTAAGAATTGATATGTTAATATTTGAACACTTGCCTAGCACAGGTGACTACTAAGGTTCATGATTATGAAGTTTAAAAAATAATCTAAATATGCTAAATATTAAGATTTTCTGCAAAGACAATCAATATGACAAGTTTGTTCTGCAAATATTTTTGTTCAGAGTGGACTGGAGACATAGTTTAATTAATTAATTTACCCCTTTGGCATATTTAATCTCATTGTGCCTATCCATCCTTCTCTCTTTACCAAGGACATTCTTCAAAGCTTAAAATACTTGAGTCAAAATTTAAGGAAACTTTCTAATAGGAAATGATAAAGTTTTAATTAAACATTACTTTTTATTATTTTCTGGACTTTTAACTTTTCTCAAAAATAAAAAAAATAATTTTAAGTACCTTTTAAACAGCCTTTGTTTATTGTTAAAAATAATGTATTCAATGCATTTATTGGGTATTGCTAACTCTTGCATTGGAAAAATGAATACAAATTGTTAAAACATGATCCTGATCCCCATGAAACTGGAGATCAAAAATGTATAACTGTCCTCAGAAAGGTGTAATAGAAAGGGCTCTAGGGAAGTTTTGCTTCAACTAATCAATTCAAAATGCCACAATCATTTCCACACTCACATTGTAAGTCTACTTTCTGAACATTAAATGTTAGTTTTGAAGTCTTAATATATTAAAATGAATGCAAATTATCTCATAGTCACTAACTAGTTTGAATTTTCAATTACTTGCAATAGTTACAGGTATCAGATATTCAATATCTAGCTGATCTGTGGAGACACATCTTAAATTCTACTAATTAATTTTGAGATCTGAATAGATCTAACCTAAATTTTTTTTTTGAAATTTTCTGTCTTAATCTAAATTAATAATATGATATAAATAAAAATTTTACTTGGATTAAGCATAGCAAATTGTTAATAGTGAAGAATATTTGCTATAATTACTCAGATAAAAATACCCAAAAGGTGGAACTTGAGCTCAGTGGATAACTGCCCGCCTGAGAAGCTTTCAGTTCATTCCACCCAATGCATAAAAGCAAGTGTTGCAGGCACATTTGTAACTCCAGAACTCAGGAGGTAGAAAGAGAGTCATGAGCAGTTCATGGTCATCATAGTTCCATACATAGAGAGTGAATTTTAAGCCAGCCTGTGGCTACCCGAGACTCTGGCTATAACCAAATATGATTAGTTCAAACTAAATATCACATGAAATATTAACAATTAAGTAACATAGAATGTAAAAAGGGTTTTCTTCATGGTGTTCTATTAGAAATTTTATGCAATATTAAGCCTAAACAATTGTAGGAAAAAAGAAATATTTTAAATTTTAAATACATTAACATTTCCATAAATGATGACATTGAAGTGAATTCCCCATATAAGGGGTATACAAAATTGATTTTAATATATATGTTTATGTAAATTATATTAAGTATATAATTTCTTTTTCTCTAACCCCTTCACCATTTAGTTCCTCTCACTATCTCTCTCCAGTTGACACTTTCTCTTTTTTTATTATTGCATACATATGCATACAAATTTGTAAACGAAACCTGTGGAATCTATTTTTGTTGTTTGCATATATCTGATTTCTAGTTCACTACTTTGCATTGGATAACCATTGGGGTGTCCTATTTCTGATGCAAACAAATACACTCACACTCAGCATTTCTACCTTTATAATTTTATATGACGGTTGGCCACAAAGAGATTTCCCCCCTTCTGCAGTAACATGTCTTTTCATAATACTGTAAGTGTGCAGGTCTTGTTTATGCAGCAATTTCTAGGAGACACAGTCTATCAACAGAGTTCCTAGTCCTCTGACTTGCAGTCTTTCCCCTTCCTCCAAGAAGTTCCTTGAGAATTAAGTACATCATATATATGGTTGTACTTTTACAACCAAACATAAAATTAAATTTTGAAAAAATCCATTAATGTCACTACCTCAAACTGAGCCATACGCATGCTTAGCATTCTACAGTGGCAAATCTAGAAGGACTGCACATTTGTAGCTGGGAAAATCTAAATAATGAGTTGAAGGCTAGTTTGAAACTTTTATATAAATTTACTACTCATAGTTATTTGTTGCGATGTTTAGCCATAAGTATTTTCAACTGTATTTTTCTCCCAATTCTAAATGTTTTGTATCATCCAATTGTTTATTCACAATTTCCATGTATTATCATTAATGTTAATCATCCTTTAATCCAAATCAACTTTATTTATCAGTAGTGATACCTCAAAAATTTCAAACTTCAGTTTTCAGTTTATCACTAACATTGCTTTGGCTTCTCCTCTATTCAGGATTCGTCATCACATTCAATGATGATTCAACATCACATTCAACCATAATCACACGCTGGAAAAATATTATCTCTAAGAAATTTATGTAATGGGCCCATTACTATTTATAGGAAAATACAAAGTCTTTTGAAATTGCTTAGAAGCTCTATGTAACTGAAGTCTCTTCATATCTTTTTAACAGAAGGTAGAAAAATTCCATTTAGGTAACCAACAACATAGTATAAGAAATAGCACTAATAATATGTAGATACCTATGGGACATGATTAAAAATGCCTTTAATGGTGAAAATGACACACTATTTAGTTTTCTTTGGTTACAATGACAATTCCTGAAACCTTCATAACTGAACAATATACCAACTTGAAGTATTAGAAATGATGTTGTTAAGACTCAAGACCATAGCCATATTTAAAAATTTTAAAATATCAAAATAAAGAGTAGTTAGGATAAAGTGAGCAGCTGAGAGTGTAGAGAGATATTTGTTTGAGAAGAGAAACTAGATCATTCGTTGGTTAGTTAAATCTGACTTTGCCTCTTCAAAATTCATATCTATTGATTTCCCACTACTTCAGATCATGGGTAATATGGACTAAATCTTTTTTTTTTTTTTTTTTTTTTTTTGAGACAGGATTT
>NW_026068070.1:3266384-3269386 GCF_014885135.2 Alexandromys fortis
CTCTCTCTCTCTCTCTCTCTCTCTCTCTCTCTCTCTCTCTCTCTCTCTCTCTCTCTCTGCAAATCAATTCCACAGGCCTGTGCACACCCTGTCTAATAAACTCCTAAGCGAGTTTGGTGCATGTTTTGTGGTTCCTTCTCACTCATGCCAAGTAATTTCGGTATGGACACTCCACATGGAGAACCCATTCAGCAGCGCTTTGATAACACTTGCCTTTTGGAAAAGTCACTGTTAAATCTGTAAAAACCTTGTGAAGTCCTGATTCTTCCCTGCACAATGGGATTCATTTCCCAAAATACTCCTGTATGGTCAATGGAATGACCTTCCATGGACCTTAGAGTGGTAACATTCATGCTTTCTTCCAATAGTCAAATTTACATAGTAAATACCCCACATTTAGTTTTGCTAACAGACCATAAAGGAATTTCAAAAAAAAAAAAAAAAAAAAAAAATAGGAAGTCAGTGCCGTTACCAATTGGGTGTGGGTGAGTTCAGGTTTTGGAGACATTTAGTAAGTTTATCTAATGGTTTGGAATGTCAGGCATTTCCACTTGGTGTCCTTCCTTCCTGGGAGGTGTCGCCTGTTCTGGAGCACTGCTTTGTTAGGTTCTACCTGCCTCTTTGTGATTCTAAAATGTCTACAGTTATCGTCATTTTTTGCCTATGGAAAATTTTAAAACTATATCTGTAAAAACTAAAAACTGGGTGGAGATCCCACTTTCTCTCAATTTTTCATTTAATAAATGCATTATTTTAGTATGACTTGTCCATATACTCTTTCACCATCCTGAGTAGTAAATCATTTTTTTTTGCCTCCCATTTTTCATCAAATACCCAACATCTCTTTTCCTGGTTTTACAGCACCTGATATTGTTTTATGTTCTAATCAAAAGTAAAATTATCAGAAGAACTTGAATAAAAAGGAACAATATTTGACCTGAATTCATGTATATAGTTGTATACAGATACTTTTGTAGCCAATATCTCAAGATGAGAACAAATATTTTACTTTCTAAAATCCAAATTTTTCAGTACACAGGCATTAATAACCCTATCCAAATCCTCATTTTATTTATTAATTAAAGCTCATTTAAACAATTGTTTCTTCCTACTTTGAATCAATCAGAAAATGAAATTTAAGTGGATTAATGACTGAAGGTGTCTTTAGATTTTACTATAGTGTGGACTATGCACTTAATATATAATTTTTAAAAAGCTCAGAACACATAATAATGTTTCCAATGATGGAAGATATTAAAGGTTAAGTGTATTAGTTCCTCTTATTTCTTAGTCGTCTTAATTGGGGACTTCTCATCAGCAACATGAATAGGACTTAACATAAAATATTCTACCTATGGCACATTACTCACTTTTAGAGTTTAGGAGACATACTTTACTGAACGTATTTTTGAAGGTGTATTTATTTTGTATTAAAGCATTATCTATAAGTAGTTGATAATATGGATTTATCAACCTCAGTGTAAACATAGTTGGCTGTAATGCTCCCTCCATAAGAACCTTAGTCCCATGCCAGTAATGGAAACACTAAAACTGAAAGGCACAGGCAATATAATTTTATCACCTATTTTCTTTCCTAGTTCTTTCACAGACATTCATGAGGTTAATGCAATTTTTACTGCTGGGTATTTTGTAGACTTCTTGAATTCTGAATGTGGGTTTGGAATATAAGTCTCATATATTTACTTAGAAATAAGAAGGAAAATGAGTTAAAGATGAATGACATCACTTTTCATAGTCTTATTAAATAACCTTTCTTTAACTTGGCTATAACATTAATTTAAAGTACATACTTAAAGATAATTAAATACATGATGCCCTTAAGGCTTTGTTATGGAAACTTTGCAGACCCATATCAGGACATCTTCACAATAAGTTTGTGGAAGAAACAATATCAAACCTTTTATTACAATTGTAAATATTTTAGATTACTTAAGGAAAATAACACTTATTCACAGGCCAACAGTTGTATATAGATAAGTGGTATAATCTGAGGATACACCTGATATTTATTTTATGAATCAAATGGAAAACTTTGAATTATAAATTTATTTATTGATACCAAATGTAGTTAAATAATTTCGCCTTTTCCCTGCCTGCAAATTTTTCACTTAGCTTTCCATGCTTTAGTAAATTTCATTGGAAACATTATTATGTGTTATCAGCTAATTGTACTTAATACAAATATGTATAAAGTATATATTACCAAACTTTAAAATTATCAATTAATATACTTTTTCATTTATTATGTGTTTTTAGCAATTAGTTATAATTATGAATCCCAATTTAATTTTGTTTTTAATTACATGATTAATTATCTTTTTTAAAAAGATCATTCTATCCACAAACCTAAAATTGCATATAATTAAACATGTTAACTGGTAAATGTATCATTCTGCTTTAAGTTTAATTTTACGTATTGCTTATTTGTCTCTAATACTTTTAAACAATTTAAATTAAATACTAGTAATTGGACATGATCAACTAACTTTAGTTCTTCAATATACCATTTTCTGGTAAGTATGTATACTCATTTGTTTTCCAATTTTCTTTTATTATATACACCTTTTCATTTTTAAAAAAGTTTTGAGAATTACACAAATGAGTACTATATATGTAAAATTTATGTGTATAGTCATAGAGTATGTATTTATACATCATGCTTTATGTACTTCTTCATTTCCTTTTTCTATTTCCTCCTGTTTTTTTCCTACTTACTCTCAAATTCAAAATCTTTTCTTAAATTGTCTATATATTTAAATAGATATATATTTATACGTTTCCCATTTAAAAACATTAAATGGACTCTGCATTTTACGTGTGTATGTGTGTGTGTATGTGTATGTGTGTGTGTAGGATTTGCTACTTATGATTACATAACTTATTAGAGATCATATACCTGGTAAAAACCTTACAATCTTTAGCTCAAAATATATTGTTTTGGATAGAGTCTTGTGACTTTTTCCCTATTCCTACAAACATGT
>NW_026068070.1:3269428-3286084 GCF_014885135.2 Alexandromys fortis
AGCATACATATACATACACCTATTTATATGTATAAAATATTATGTGTTCATATACAAAAAAGAGTGTGTGTGAATACATATATAATATATACCCTATATAATTTTTCTATATATCATGTATTACATTTATACATTTAAAATTTAACATGTAGAAAATTTTGCTCATTTATATTTTTCACATTTAGATGCACTAAGTTTTGCAGCAGAGATATCAATATTATGGCAAATGCTGGGACAACACTCAAGAGAAAAAGTGCTGTGGTAGAGTGCTACTAGGAACTCACTGAAGAACATTTCCTGGAAATTTCTTCTAAGGGTGTCAATTTCACAGTAGAAGTCCTTCTATAAATTATTATAAATATGTAAAATGATGTTTTTAATTTATAGTATATTTTTTTCAAATAATTGCTTTATGAAGCCAAGGATATTAATGTACACACAGGACACATTTCTTTGCAATTCTTGTGCCATAATCTTTCTATGACAATGTGCAAATCACTATTAAGATTTTACAGTTTTCTTTTTCAGTAATACAATTGCACTACCATCTTTTATTTTATATTATTACAGTGAAGGGTATATACAGGGATTTTAAGATATTTTATTTGTAAACTATTATACTAATGAAAACTATATAGACAATACTAATAGGATCCAGAAATCTTATACAATATAATAGATTTGAGCTAGAGTTATGATTTAGGTTGACCCTTTGACTATTCTTATGAGAAGATGGATAAGAGAATTTTTTTATGCTAGAATGATAAAAATTTTGTTTGCCTAAAGGGAGACAGCCACCAACTTAAGCAGTAACTTTTATATGATTCCTATAGCACACATTTGGTCATATTGCAAAATGTCTGTGGAAACAAACTTGCATTTTCCCTAAAAAATTAAAATATCATCTGAATTTTCACATGTAATGAGCCAATCCAAATATTAATGGAAACTAGAGCCATAATGTTTTTATGGATTTCATTTATGCTTGTATTTTATTTTTCTAACTTCAAAAATGATAAGAAGCCTTAATATATTCAAACTTATATACATCATACTAGATTAAAAGTAACATAAATTTTACTCCAAAAGTTCATAAAGGAATTTTGACATTAAGATAGAGGTATGTATTATGATGAAGAATAGATGTGCAAATATGTATAAAGGTCCTATATTCTAACCATGATTGGAGGACATGAATCCTCTCTTGAAATCTGCCAATTACACTCCTTAGTATCTTAAAACATATTTAATATTATTCTTTATGCATTAAATATTTTAGCATAGGTTTCAAAATTGACTCTAATTATTCCCGAGTTTGTTACATTTATAGTACTTAGAACTATCTATTGTGAGTACTATATCTATTCATACATGTCCAATAAACTATTTAATAAATGTATAAATGCAACATTTATATATACAGCATAGATTTTATTGTGATAGTTACAAAGCTTAAAATAGTTTATAAAAAAAAACTAAGCGTTTTTTAAGGAAAGTTCTTAAAAGGCAGTTTCACTACTTAAGAAACTCAATAATCCACTGCTTCATTGAACTTTGCCAAAATTAGTTTAAATTTTATACAGAAGGCTCCCCTTTGAGTCACAGTGATCTCCAGCGCAGCACAGGTAGGGAAGTACCTGAGAGGTTAGAAAAACACTTTGATTAGAGATTTCTTTTAACATGGAGTGAAAATACAATTATTAAAAAAAACCTTGCTGAAAGCTTTTGCAAAGCACCGTGAGAGCCAAAACATTCTCTGGGAATCGTGGAGTGGCATTTTGTTTGCTTTTACTTAAAGTGTATGACGGTCAGTTAGAATCTGGGAGAGATTTGATTTTTGTTCGGCTCAGCAGGCCATTCAATTAAAACACTGTGTTTCATTTTAAAAGGTCTGTTTGTATGCATCAATGGCCTTCTCATTTCTGAGTGTGAAACTAGAACTTTCTCTCTTTTTTTTACTACCTTTCATAGCATATATATTTTGGAGGAGGAGTATATTAAGGCATCACATAAACCATTCCTATGGCTCATAACTCAATATATAGATATTTTTGTTATGTTCTACTATTAGAGTTTCTTAGAGGCATTAGTGCATATGAGATCTACAATACTTCAAGACAGAACAAATTGAGGTGAATTAAATTAATTTTGTATACATCATTAATATTTAAAAAATAATTAGTTTATTTTAATATTACCTTAAGAAAGTATGATCAGTGGGAATTCTGATCTTTACAGCATTCATAATATGAACATTTTAAATAGCTGAAGTTATAACTTTTCCCAAATATTTTCCTGAAAATATTATTTAACACATAATACTAGGAGCTAGATGGATTATACAAGTATTATGAGAATATAAGCAAGTTCTCAATGAATCTCAAATACACATTGGATACTAGTTGATAAATAGACATAGCTATTTATGGAAAGTACATTAGGTAGGATGTAGAAAGGAATAAAAGTAGATATTTCATATTTCACATGTCTTCACCATGAGGCACATCTAAAATATTATTGCTTGTACAGATTTCCATATTTTCAGGTGCTAATATTCAGTAAGTAGATGCTTAATCACCTCAGTTCTGATTATCTTGCATATCCATTGGTATTTGAACATAACAAATACAATGGAGAACACTCAAACATCACTGATGAATAGGAAAGTTATTAACACTATGTGAGAAACACAGACACAACACATTTTGTACAATACAGACAAGACACTTGAAAAAGAAGACATATACCAGTTGGAAATTACCTCCATGAGAGCAGCGTTGTCAATATACAGAAAAACAAAGAATTTCCATTAGAAGCAGAACATGAAGAAAGCAGGAACTAGTGTTGGATAAATGGCGCTCTGACAAAAAACAATAAAGATGTGATAAAAACTGAAATAAAATAAGCTTAATAAAATTGAAAGCCAGTATTATTTTAATGCTAAGGATCATCTATTACTTAAAACATCACAATCATTAGGAATAAAAAGCTCACCACAGTGCTGAGAATTCCACCCCATTTTAGGCTGCATCATCATTAAATGGAGCAATTACAAGACCTTTATAGGTTGGTTGCAAACCCCAGAAATAATAGAAGTAAAAAGGAAGAACCTGAAGATGAAAAGATTGCGTTACAAGCACTGGTTACTCTTCCAGAGTAGCTGGGTTCATTCCAGCATCATATGTCAGTTTAAAGCCCTGTGTAAGACCTGATCCAGGGAGCTCAATGTTCTCTTTAGGCCTGCATAGCCCCTACATGTATGTGGTTTACATAATAGCTGCAAGGAAATTAGTTATAGACGTTGAATAATATGAAATAAAATTAAAAGTGAAACATAGGAAAAGATATTCATACTATGAACAACACTTAATGTTGAAATGTTTTCCTCATTCATGGACTATTAAACAAATAAGAGAAAATTACACACACTCATACACACACGCATTAAAATCATATATACAATGAATATTAAACAAACAGAACATATAATCTTAAACTTTTGAGAAGGAATTGTAGGCAACTATCACAAAACAACTGACAGCAATTTCCTTCAGAGCAATATTTCTCTCAGTATTTAGATTAAGATTTAAAAATAAAGATCGAAATGTTTCTGCTAGAAAAGTATTTTCACTTCTTTTACAACGTGGAATGGGAAAATGTGGGAAAGGGAAGGTTCAGAGAAAGAACTGTCATTAGAATGAGAAAGGAAATTATAAAAAAAAATAAAAAGAGAACAGAATATTGTATTCATATTTTCATTAACTTCAGTAGCATCTTCCACTCCCTATTCATCTATTTCTAATAAGGCTTAAATGTGAGATGAGTGAGATAAGAACACATTTACTGCTTTCACGATTTACAAATCATGACCGGAACTTCAAAGAGATAACAGAATCCCCAGTTCAGAGCTAAAATATCAATTCTAACAATTAGAAAAATTTCAGAAATAAATCTTCATGATTTTTAATGAGTTTCAAAGAGGTTAAAAGGCAAATGGTGCAAAATAACAATTGTAAATAATATATATATTGCATGTGTGTGTGTCTGTGTGCATGTGTGCATACAGATACGTAAAAGGAAGCATAAAATAACTGCAAGGTAATTGAAATAGACCAATAATTTAAACATATTATTTAAGTGATAAAGACAAAATAAGTAATATACGTCTTTTGCTCTGTTAAAAATATACTGTCAAGAAGTAATAATAATCACTTAAAGGAAATTATATGACCCCTTTTAATATTGTTTTTGTACTGTTTGTATAATCAAGAATATTTCAAATACATTATATAGATAACATTTTAGTAATCTCACTGAAATTGAAAGTAAGGTAAGAGTAGAAAGGAGATAGCAGATCACGGTTGCACATAAGGGAAGCCTAGTCTCTGAAGCATTTATGACGGTATTTTTACTTAGTAATTGGGCTTTCAGATTGAGGAAAATAAAAACAAAACATGCTTGGAATTCATAGCAAGGAGGAATGCATGACTAATGGGTTCCTTCTAACAAAATTAAAGCTTCATGGTGGAAGAGATGGACAAGATGGACAAGAAATTAGAAGGAATGGAAAGTCTTCTCTTAATGCAAGAAATAAAATGTCAACCACAATAATGACTGAATGTTTACAAATCCAATCAATGGGATCCAGCGAGCAAAACGGTTTACAGCATTAAAATGTAGGAGCTGGAAAAAGTATCTGGTCTTCAAGCCAAATAAAAGACAGAGAAGGAAGTGGAATCAGACCTATATAAGCATATGACTGGAGAATGTGAAACATCTGGGGACTTGTAGGGCTTTTAAAAGCATTCATATTTATATTCTGAGAAAAGAGAAGCTGTGTGGAAAATTCTCATTAAAAGGATGATGTATATATATATATTTATCACTTGGTTCATTTATCATCAGCGAATGATTGTTGTATCTTCCTAGGCATGTATATTGTGTATCTGCATCCTCTACTGACTGTCTGTGTCTGAGTAGTAGACAGCATTCTTCTTTTGATTAGGTTACTGTACCTGCAAGCACTGGTGAGGGCTGAATATTTCAATAATCACAAACACTAGTCAGATACACCAACTAAACATCAATGAGCTATGAGCTGCTGTCACCAGGAATAAAAGATGCTGAGGAGGAGCTGTACGAATTGAGTATGAGAAGGAGTGGATATAGTACAGAAAGGGCAAAAACAAATGCGGAGGAAATAAGAGAAACAAAGGTTAAATCCTATTAAGACATGCAAGAGATTTCAGGACAAGGCATAAACAGAAAGCAAAAATTAAAAATTGAAAAAAAAAATTAAAAATTAAAACTTGAAGGCAAAATTCTGAAAGTTTTTAAACATACTATAAATGCAGCAGATTTAAGCAACTATATAAGTGCTACATGGGATAAAATAAAATAAGTCATATTATTTATTTTTCAATTTAGTTTTCCAGCATGTGCTCCTGAAAAATCCCATCAGAAATTGACCATCACCTACAGCATGTGTTCTTCTATTGTCAAATTTTATGGATAAAAATCACAACAAATAATTGTGGCAAGTTGATTGATAAACTTGATTTGGCAAAAAATGATATTGATGATAATTGAGTATTAGTCGGAAAGGACAAGTAGGAAACAGGGCATTCTCTTGGTTATTCATGCCTGTATTGGCAACAGTATCCCTACAAGTAAATTTTAGGTAAGTGAAGCTGATCTAGAAGCTGTCATCTCCATATTGTGACTGCTGTTCTACATAATTTTCTATCAGGCCTAGCAAGCTCCCAATTAAATTCTTCCTTTTATAAAACTTGACTTGGTCATGGTGTGTCTTCATAGCAACAGAACAGTAACTAAGATAGAAGGTAAGGATATTTGTTGCCAAACCTGTTGACCTGAGTTCCAGCTACAATATCCGTATCATGGAAGGAGAAGAATGCCTAAAATTTCTATAGTTTGTCTTCATATATTCACACTACATTACATGTGTCTATACATTCACACATAGATAAATAGATAGATATGTAGGAGGTGAGTTTCACGTAGCTTAGGCTCATGGCGGCATTATTATAATTTGGTGTATTTGTCTGGACTTCTAATTTTTTTAAACTCCTACCTACCAAGTACAAGGATTGCATGTATTTATGACTACTTATGACAAACCTGTGAAAATTTTTATTAAAAAATGTCCATAATTTCTTAGTAATATACTTCATATATTTAGATTTATTATATTAACTGAGAATCTTAAATTCATTGATTGTAAAGGCAATTAAAAAGCTATTATATTATTTTAAATTAAATTATAAGGATTTAATACAAATGATTGTAGTCTGAAAATGATTTGAGAGCTTAATTTCACATAAAACGTTAAGGACACACAGGGCCCTGTGACACTGTGTGGCCCATCATGATTTGAGTCAACATATTTTACAATTAGTTATTGTTTATTCTATTGTTAGATTAAAATATTTTAAATTGGCTTATAATGTTTTAAAAGACTACAAAGAATATATTTTTAAATCATAATTTGTAAGTTTATTTATCTGATGGTGGCTCATCAGTTTGCCATGGAAAATCAGAAAATAATTTTTTTAATGTGATTTGTATTGCAAGCCTGACACCTCAGTTAGGTGAAATTTTGAAAACTAATTATCTACAACATATCTAATTCATTTATAGTCTAATTTCAATCTATCAATGTCAGATAAAATAAATTATTTTACTTTCTAGTCCTGATGTCTTAACAAGCTTCTGATTGCTGAACTGGAAATTGTCTCTTACTGTGTTTAGAGCCTCTGGAATAACACAGCTGCCAATATTTCTCTCCTTTTAAAAAAATTACTATATTACACAAATTTGATATCTCTAATTTTGGTACTGTAATAACTCTAAAGCAAATTCATGAAAAGTAATCCTCTCCTTATTAAAAAATCGCATATGACTAAATGAATCATAAAAATAACATCGCAGATCAAATAAATCCCATAGTTAAGAGAACATGATGAAGCAATTACGTTTAGAGAATCGGGTAGAAAGATAAACTTGCTCGCTCACTAATGTGTAACAGTGCCTGTGTCTAGGGGACAGAAAGAAAAGATGTTAACATTTATCACAAATTTGGAACCCATTAGCATTCTGATTTAGTGTCTATATTTGATGTATATGAGGAAATCAATTGGAATGAAGCTGAAGTGGGAGATTCAAACAATAAGAAGTGAGGTATATACCCCCCTATGGTTTCTGAATCCTAACGGATGGAGTAATTGATGGCGTTAGCAGTAGAAGAACTGACCTACGACTTAGAGAAATATTATCTTTGAGTATTATCCTTGATGATTTTTTTCTGTGCAAATACAGAAAAAGTCAAATATCATTTTCTGATACAAAAAAAAAACAATATTTAAAACATAACCCAATGAAATAAAAATATAACCTTGGAAAATAAATCTCTAATTTGTTATATCAGTTAGTATAGCATACTAAGCAAATGAATGTGGAATTTTGCATAAAACCCGTTTAGTTTGTATATTAATTTTTAAAAAATATAGGTTGACCAGAGGGCTTAGTGGGTAATAGCTTTTGCTTCCAATAATGACACCAGGGGTTCAGTCTTTGAGTCTTCCTTTGTAGAAGGAAAGAAACAAAATTCGTAAGTTGTTTTCTCATCCTCATAGGTATATTATTGAGGGTGTGTGTGTAAAGAAAATAAATAATTGTAATGTTAATTAAAAAACAGAAAATTGTTGGCAGCTGGGAGAGCTAGAGTCAGTTTTCACCAGAAATGAAGCCATCAATATTATAGATTCCTCACTGGGAAACCTTAAATAAATCCATATATGAGAAATATTAAATGAACTCTTCAAGTTGCAGTTTTATATACATGTCTGTCTGTAAGTATGTAACAATAATTATAGGAGAATAGGTCATGGATTTGAGAGGGAGCAGAGGGCATTAGAGGACTTGGAGAGGAAATGGGTTGGGATGAAATTATATAAATATAGTATTTGTATATGAAATTATCAAAAATTAAATGTAAAACAAGTGAAAATTAAAGACACTCTCCAAATAATTCATTATTTTCTTCCCATTACTCAGTCAAAAGATAGTGGTTAGTTTCACTTTATTAGTGAATATAAGTTTACTTATATTACTAGCCAAGGCAAATTTCTACCTATATAATATTGTATATATACTATCTGGACTGTTAATATATGTGATAACTGCCCACTGTCCTGTAAATTAATAAAAAACAAACATTTGGATTAATGAATATTTTTGCCAAAAGATAATAAAAATGTGCACTAGTCAAAACCTATTAGTACTTACTTTTAAAATGACTTATCACAGAAGCTAATTAAACCATATTTTGATTTTATACATAAGTATAAAAAAAATCACAGGTGCTCTTGAAGATCAGCAGAGGTTACCTGGATTTAAGTTACATGTAATTTTGATCTACTGAATGTCTCTGTGTGTGGCTGAACCCAGAGAATCTGATTAGGTACAGCTAACATTTTGTATATTGAAGGCATAATCTCCTACCAAACAGTCTTGTGTTTAATCTTACAGTCTCAACTTAATAATTTTCCTAAAGAAAACACCATATCTGTTCTTATTTGTATTAAGTCTAAACTTTCTTAAACCAAAGCAGTCAAGAGATATTGACATTAATTCTGATTAAACAGCTTTGCAGTAATTAATTTTCAGGCTATTTAACAGTTTGATATTTTAATTCAAAGTTGATAGAGACTTCGCTAGAAGCTTTAAAACATTTAAGTTTTATTTCAGCCTCATATATCATATTTATTTTCATAGATGCTGATTAGTTCTTTTGCACAGCCAGGAATACCTTGCTGCTCGTTTAAAAAGTACTTTCTATCACAATAATATCATGTCTTATCGAACAGACAGAGCCAGGAAATGATGTCTGGAAAACATACAGTCTCAAGTTGTCTACGGTAGGGGAAGGTCTAGTCACAAGCATATGGCAAACTTCCCTTTGCAAAGGGTGAAGGAAATTAACTGTCTAGTTTTTCTAGCTTGATAGGTTTTAGTCCCGGCCTTTTGGAAAAGAAGCCTTTCAACTTTATCTTCTCTGTATTACCCTTGTGATTTAAAAGATTAAATATTATAGAGTCTCAGAACAGTAATTGAGAAATAAAACACTCCCTTTGCAGGTGCAGTCTGTCAAATTCCGAACGTTTAGCTGAACATTTGCAGGGCTCTGGAAAGCTTTGTGAGAAAATGAAGCCCGTCACTGTGGCAGTCACTTTAAGTCATGCTTTGAAAAATCTTCAGAGGCGTTACCAGCTTTGTGCTAGATCAGATATGATGCCGGAGCTCAGATACATACACGATCAAATGTATGCAGACACAGGATGGAAGGCATGTCATAGTCTGTCTTTCATAACAATTTTTCATGGAAATAAATTCAAATGTCCTGAAATTTTCTTTTGAAATTACCATTCCCCATGGATATTCATGAATCTTATCAAAATATAAATATATTGTTTTAGCATGGTAATGTGTCTTATACGTTAATTTTATTCTGCTTTCTTTGCTTTCTAAATTCAACAGCTATTTGATCTAAAATATTTGCGAGTCTCAAGGATTAGCTTGTACCTAAAATTTGCAGTTATTTTTAGCATACATATACACACACACACACACACACACACAACTTGTCCTTAACAAAGATATGGGAGTAATTTTCCTTAGTAATTACAAGGTTATGACACAACTGGTACTGTGCGATTAAAGTTTGTATAATAACCTGATACTAACGTGAGAAACTACATGAAAGTATAATATAATGGAAGAGAAATAAACAAAGTGGCATGATAAAAAATAATTTATGCCTTAGGGAATTTTGATTATAAATAATTGTTAAATGTACTAGTGGATTTCAGTCAGGTTTTTATTTTTCAATAAATTGAAATTGCAAATTTAAAGTTAATAAAGTTTCCAATTGGTTATAAAAATTTTAATTAAAATACAAGATTAACTTTAATTAACCTCAGTGAATATTTTTAAACCATGCATAAATATATAATAAATTTAATACATTTTAAAATAAAATATTGAAAATATGATTTCATAAATAAAATATATGAAATAACATGTATATATGCTTTACATACTTTGGCTATCTAGTTTTAGGTTCTTGGTCACCTAAGCAATACCAGTTTTAAGTTCTGTATCTGGAGTGGGTCTTAAATCAGATCAGCTCAAACATATTTTATTAAATCTATAGAGTGAATATAAATGTAGCATGAATTAATAAAATCCTGGAGACAGATATCAGGGTTCAACCTGAAGGTCAGAAAAGCAAAGCAGCCAGGCTCTTACCTCTACCTCATTCCAAATGGTGATTCTGTCTCCAGGAATTCTCAGAATAAGACTGACTGAGCAAGAGCTGTCTTCTCCTATCTTATATTTCTCTCTAGTGCTGGGATTAAAGGTGTGCACACTACCACCAGGTTTCTATGGCAAACTAGTGTAGCTACTAGGATTAAAGGTATATGTCACCACTGACCAGTGGGGCTGTATTATTCTCTCATCTCCAGGAAAGCTTTATTTATTAAAATACAAATGAAAGATCACTACATATTAAAGTCATATCTACATTGAAAGAAATGTCACCAGGCGTGGTTCCACATATCTTTTTTTGTTTGTTTGTTTGTTATGATTTTTCAAGACGGGTTTCTTTTCTTTATTATTAAAAATTTCCACCTCCTCCCATTTCCCTCCCCCTCCCCTCACTACCCCTCCCGTTCCCTCTCCAGGTCAAAGAGCAGTCAGGGGTCCCTGCCCTGTGGGAAGTCCAAGGTCCTCCCCCCTCCATCCAGGTCTAGGAAGGTGAGCATCCAAACAGACTAGGTTCCCATAAAGCCAGCCCATGCAGTAGAATCAAAACCCAGTGCCATTGTCCTTGGCTTCTCAGTCGGCCCTCATTGTCAGCCACATTCAGAGAGTCCAGTTTGATCACATGCTTTTTCAGTCTCAATCCAGCTGGCCTTGGTGAGCTCCCATTAGATCAGCCCTGCTGTCAAGATAAAGTTTCACTGTAGTTTTAGAGCCTGTCCTGGAACTAGCTCTTGTAGACCAGGCTGGCTTCGAACTCACAGCTCACAGAGATCTGCCTGCCTCTGGCTCCCAAGTGCCGGGATTAAAGGTATGCACCACACCTGGTGACACACAACTTTAATTCTGGTACTTTGGAGGCAGAGTCAGAGCATGTCATTAGATTGATAAAAAGTGATATATTTTTCTATTATTTTTGTGTATGTTACTAGATACATCTAACAGAGCTGATTACTGATTTATTTTCTTGTGCCATTTTCCAGCTTTCTTCAGATTATTTCTGTAACTATTTCTGACTCTCTAGTCTCCATAGAGATTGATTGACTTACTTCTCAACCAATGGCTTATAAATATTGGTGTACTTGGGGTTTGATCTTGAGATTTATTTTCACTGTATATATAATTTTGTCTCAGGAAATCTCATTGAAAACCATAGTCTATAATAATGACTGAAGATATGTTGTCTAGACATTAATCTTTTATCATGTTTAAGATATCTAAATGTCAGCCAATACTTTTCTTTAGACATACAGGGTTTTACTATGTTGGAGTAGAGTGGATAATAAATCAAATTATACATTTTTTATATATGAAGACTAGTGTCCATAGACAATACTGTAAAGTTAAAGTTAGACACTGCCATTCAAGTACACAGCTCAAGAATCTCAGCAACACTAGGATGTATAGAGTCAAGTTCAGATGCTTAGGGGGTGAGCACATCCTTATTCCCACCTTTATTTTGAATTTTGATCACCAGAGCTGAGACAGAAAGCTCTTTTTGTTCTAGGACACCACGACTTTGAGAATCTGTCACATAATCTACAATTGCTATTTGGTGTCTGATAAGAATTTCAAAGTAATATCAATATTTATTCTTTTGCTCATGTTTTATTATTTCACAATGATTGTTCATTCAAATTTGCTTGGATTAGAAAATATTACTGCCAAGTTCTCTTTAAACAAATTCAAGAGACTGGACGTCTTTCACCACTAGGTGTCTCATACACTTTGATCACATCCACTAGACTATTTTCTTTGTAGTATAAATCTGACCCTGTCTCAGATGTTGTTTATATCAAAAATTAAGACATCATATTCTGTAGGACTATTGTGTAACTTGAGTCACTGATTTTCTTTAATACTTGCCCCTTTCCTAAATTCCCTCAATGCTTCTTCCAACTGAACCAAAAAAATGAGTTTCTTATCTTATATATTTAAATATATTTAGATATTTTTCATTGCATTATGACAGCTTTTGTATTTATATCAAAATGATGTTGCTATCCTTTGTAAACACCAAGCAACCTCAGGTCTTGTTTCCCATATTTAGCCATTTCCATTTTAAGAGCAGCAGTGATATAGCCACTTCAATTAATTCTTATGATATACTCCTGAGAACTTGAGAAATAGTGCAAAAATACATGATACACACACACACACACACATGTTCACAAGATATCATTTTCCTTGTTCTGAAATATCTCTTTATGTGTTATATGCTAAACTTGTGTGGTCTATACCAAAAGTAAGCATACTACTTTAGTAGGAGTTTTCTTAAACTGCTTGATGTTCAATAATACTCATTCAAGGTTTCCTTGTACTGAATATAGCCTAATAAATGTAGCGCTCATTGACCTAATGAATAATTAATGTTATTATTTCGAATTTCTATAGCAGAATGAGTTTCCATAGTAAATAGCAAAAATATGGTTGTTATGTTTACAAGATGACTTTTGGAAAAGCAGATGCACTTACCTAAGATAGCTACTAATTATATAAGCATATGAAAACAATTATCATTTAAAATAGCATAAAAGTCCATGAAGAGATTAGAAACAACTTACCCAAAATCTTAAACATTCAAAATGGGTAAAAAATTAACACAAAAATATTTATTATCTCTAAGGATTTGAAGAACTTGTAAATAAAATGTAAACATAGATTATTATCAAGGTAGAAAAGTTCAATACTGTTTAGTTAACAATTCTTGAATTGTAGGTTAGAGTTAAAGTACTTATCTAGTATGTTAGAGTACTCAGGACTCAGTACAATAAAAGTAATATTTAAAAATATAAGACTTAATATTATCGATTGGGGGGGAATGGGACAGATTGGAATATGAATGAAGGGGTAAATATGAATAAAATACAGCACCCATGAATACAATTCTCAAAAATATTTAATTTTTAAAAAATGGCTAAGATAAGAAACACTGAAGACAGTTTATGCTGGAGAGGATGTGAAGTAGGGGAACACTTCTCCATTACTTGTGGGAGGCAAATTTGAACAGCCACTTTGGAAATCAGTATGGCAGTTTCTCAGAAAACTGAGAATCAATTTACCTCAAGATTCAGGAATACCACTACTGGTCATATCCCCAAAGGATACAACATCATATACAGAGACATTTGCTCAACTATATTCATAGCAGAATTATTTGTAAATGTCAGTTCCTGGAAAAATAAAACTATATGCCCCTCAACTGAAAATTGGAAAAAGATAACATGGTAGATATACACAATGCAGTATTTCTCGGTGAATAAAAAAAAAAACATATTGACACTTTTAGGCAAATAAATGAAACAAGAAGGAAACTTTCTGAGTTAGGTAACCCAGACCCAGAAAGACAAACACGCTATATACTTACTGATAAGTGGATATTAGATGTAAAACAAAGGATTGCCAGGCTAAAATGTACAAGCCTAGAAAAGTCAGGTAAATTGGAGGACCCTAAGAAAGACAAACATGTATGGCCCATTGAGAGAAAAATAATTACGATCTCCTTGGTAATCTGGAAAGGGGAGTAGAAGGTAAAGGATGTGGGATTGGAATATAAGGGTTCCAGATGGGGAAGGGTTGAAAAGGAGGAGCAAAGAAAGCGATATCTTGATGGAGGAAGACATTGTGGTGTTCAGAAGAAACCAGGTGTTAGGAAAATTCCCAGGAATCCACAAGGATGACCCCAGATAAGATTCCAAGCAACAGTAAAGAGAGTGCCTGAACTGGCTTTCCCCTATAATCATAGTAGTGACTCCCTTGATTTTCATTATAGTACATACATCCGGTAACTGATGGAACAGATGCAGTGATTCACAGTCAATCACTGGGCTGAGCTCCTGGAACTTAGTTGAAGAGAGGGAAGACAGATGATGTGAGCAAGGGAATCAAGATCATGATGAAGAAAACCACAGAGAGAGCTGACCTGATTTAGTGGGTTTCGCACACTCTGGACTGACAAATGGGCATCTTGCATAACAGCAAAGCCCTCTGAATGCCGGTTGACAGTTTTGTGACTAGATCTGTGTGGGATGGGGGCTAGCAGTGGGACCTGGACTTATCCTAGGCATGTCAATTATCTTTTTCGAGCCTATTCTTTATGGTGGGATACCTTTCTCAGCCTTGATATTGGAGAGAGTGCCTTGGTCCTGATTCAACTTGAAATACCAGACTTTCTTGACTCCCCAAGAGAGGCCTTAACCTCTCTGACAAGTGAATGGAGAGAGGGAAGGGGTGAGATAGGGGTTAGGCATGGGGAGAGAAGGGGAGGCATGGGGAACTGGAACTAGTATGTAAAATAAAAAAAAAAATAAATGATAAAGAAGAATACAGAAAAATCTTGATTTTTAAATTAAGAAGACTTAAAGATTCGTGTGAATACATTTGATTATTTTCCTGTTTTAATGTTTTTATCTATTCTTCAAAAATGCCATACCTTTGTACGATGTATTTGGATTATATCCTTTCATTCTGATTTCTCTTTAACTCATTTAAATGCCTCCCATTCTATCTCCCTCCAAACTTCATATTTTCCATTTTTGCCATTTATTTATAACTACCTCAGTCTAATTTGAGCTTCACACTTGTGCATAGAGGTGAGAACTGTCCACTCTTTGAGGCATGGGAACTCTACCAATAGTCAGATTCACAAATTACAGAAACTGGTCCCAAATAATTTTTTTTGATGATGATGATGATGATGATGATGATGATGAAGGAGAGAGCAAGTAGACATAAAAGCAAAGGGAATAATAAATGGAACTGTGTTGAAGTCACCATTCTGATTTATTAAATTTTAAACATTCCTTTAATATATTCCTGTGTCTTTCCCATGATGCATCTCAATCCCATTCATTTCCCCATCCCTTTTTAAGTGTCCTTTGCCCTTGCCTGCTTCCCCCAAAAACTATTTGAAAATATGTTTAAGGATTATTACACAAAATCTATTTTTAAACATAAATAAAAATATCAATTAATACATTCATCAATGAAATAAATATAGATTTTCAATAGGAAATAACTATTTAATATTTACATAAGTAATATACATAACTGTAGATGTCAGTCACTTGATGACATTTTCCCCACTATATAGATAGTATTTGAGTCCAAGAAAACTATGTTTCCAACATTTCACATGATTCTCTTTACACATATCAGAATGTCGACACAGCTACCTTATACCTAAAATACTTATTTGTATACCTAAAATTCTTATTTGTCTTCATGAAGGACTTCTAATTCTTTTACAAAGTAGAAGATTTAAAAAAAAAAAGAGTATTTCTCAAACAAAAGCAGATGAGGTTGTAAACAAGTGACCTGCATCAAGGCCTTTGGGTGTTATAAACTTTATCTCAATTACAATGGTTGTAATATTTTGTGATACCCCATAAATGAAACTCACCACTGGAAGGTGGCTGCTATGAGAAGATTGTGTATTGAGCAAAGCATCAGTTTATTGTCTGGCAAATTATCCCAAAGGTCTCTGTATCCTTGCTTATATATGTCCTTCATTTGTGAATGGAAATTTTAAAACATGGCTTACATTTAGAGAGAAACGATATTGACAGATGCATTAGTTGTTTAAAGACTACTTTTAGGTTTGATTTAAGAATGTTTAGAATTCTTCATAGCCAGTATTACTGAGAATTACCTCATATTTTTCATAATTCAGCAGCCACAGTGACTGACATTTAAGTATATGGACAGTAAAGTTGTTTTCCAGTCTATAAACTAATGATAGGTACAAGTCTTTAAGAATATATTTTAATTAAGTTCATGCTGCCTACAATTAGTATTATGTTATCACCATAGTTTTTCCTTTCCAAATCAGGATTTTAATAAAGAAAGGGATACATATTTTACACAAATTATTTTTATTTATTTATTTTTTTTATTGAGAATAAGAAAAAAAGTTTCCGCCTCCTCCCAGCCTCCCATTTCCGTCCCCCTCCCCCCACTCTCCTCCCCCTCCCCCCACTCCTCTCCCCCTCCCTCTCCAATCCAAAGAGCAGTCATGGTTCCCTGCCCTGTGGAAAGTCCAAGGTCCTCCCCCCTCCGTCCATGTCTAGGAAGGTGAACATCCAAACTGGCTAGGCTCCCACCAAGCCGGAACATGAAGTAGGATCAAAACCCCTTGCCATTGACCTTGGCTTCTCATCAGTCCTCATTATTTGCCATGATCAGAGAGTCCGGTTTTATCCCATGCTTTTTCAGTCACAGTCCAGCTGGCCTTGGTGAGCTCCCAATAGATCAGCCCCACTGTCTCCGTGGGTGGGTGCACCCCCCGTGGTCCTGACATCCTTGCTCATGTTC
>NW_026068070.1:3291070-3345553 GCF_014885135.2 Alexandromys fortis
TAATTGTTTATGGCAGTTTTTCACCTCCTGCTTAAGGTCTTCTATTATTTTCATATAATTCACTTTTGAGTCGATTTCTTCTAATTCTTCTGGAGTAGGGTGTACAATTCTTCTTATTTCGGCATCCCTTGATTCTGGTGAAGTCATGTTGCCTTTCAGGTTGTTGGAGGAAGTCTTGCATTGGTGCCTTCCCATCTCCTCCTTCAAATGGAGCCAGGAGAGGCCTGGTGTCTTGGTCCAGTCTTTGCTGTGAATGAGTCTTTGGGTGTATCTTTTCAGTGTAGAAGCAGGGACCATCACGTTGAGCTGGAACTCCTCAGCACCCAAACATGGACTACCGTCCAGATGGAACTCCTCAGGACCGCTCTGGGTGGGTTGTGGATGCAAGCCTGATGTCTCTCCTGGTGCCGGAGTTCGGATCTCCTTGCTGCTTTGGTGGCTCGTAAACAAGGGACCTACCTAGCTCGCTGCAGGCAGGCTAGTGGGGACAAAGGAGCTACCACCCTCCCGTTTGCCCTGCCGATTCGGGTTCGGTCCTAGAGCCCGGACAGGCTGGGCTGGGAGATGTTATGTGGTCAAAGAGGGAAGGGAGTCAGACGGAGGGGGGGAGGGTTGTGGATGCAAGCTGGGTGGGATAGGAAGAGAGAGGAGGTATCAGGCAGAGTAGCCCCTGAGGATGACCAGGAAGTGTAGGAGGGGTGTCTGAGTTCCCTGTCCCGGGCTGCTGCCGCGGTCAGAAAGTCACTCACCCTAGTGATGTCTCTCCTGGTGCCTGGACCGGATCTCCTTGCTGCTTGGATGGCTCGTAAACAAAGGCTTTACACAAATTATTAACAGACGGCTAGGAAGCTGCAATTCCAGGTATCTGCTTTACTTGGGAATTATTGGTTTAATGTATTTTTTTTTAGTTAAAATATGTGTGGTGTGGGAGGTCCTTCTCTCCATGTGCAGCTTTCCTTGGTTAATGAATAAAGAAATTTCCCTGGCCTGTTCATAGGGCAGAACTTAGGTAGGCAGGAAAGATGGAATTGAATTCTGGGAGGAAGAAAGCAGAGTCAGGGAGACACCATGGATCCACTGCCAGAGTAAGACATGCTGCCGAAACTTAGCCAGTAAGCCACTGCCACATGGCGATACACAGATTAATAGAAATGGGGTAAAGTAAGATGGAAAAATGAACCAATAAGAAACTAGAGCTAATGGGTTGAGCGGTGATTTAATTAATAGAGTTTCTCTGTGGTTATTTCGGGGCTAAGCTAGCTGGGAGGCTGAGACAAACAAGCGGTTCCTTGCAACATATGTTTACTTTATTTACTTAATATTTCTCTTCCTTTGCTTTCCCCAATCCTTCTCATACAACCTTAGGTATAATCTTATGAAATAACAATTGCTTTACTGGCAGATACAAATGAATTAGAAGATGTCGAAGCCTTAATGAATATGAGGGTGACATTGATAAATCAGTTACATGCATGCCTTCTTTCCAATAAAGTAACTTTGTTTTACTGTATTTAGAAAATTAATTGTCTGCAGTGTGTTGAAAATTAACAAAAAGTCGCATTTGTTAAACCAAGGTTAGACTAAAGCAGGGAAAAGTTTTGATTTCCTATAAACTATCATACAGAAAATATTTTAAAACTAGAATGTCATATGGTGTTGTGGTAAAAATAAAATTAAGTAATACAGAGAGAATAGTAAATGTACAGACACAGCCCTATCCTACAAAACTATAATTTACAATAATAGAGGTGAAATGCATTTGTTAGTGGAGCCAGTGTTTACTGAGTCTGCTTAAAATGGCATTCTTAAATTTATGAAGGCAGGACTAATAAAGAGCTTCTATTATATTACTTTATGTAATATAATATTACTATTACGCTACTTTATGACAAGGGGAATATGCATTATAATTAAAATGAAACAAAACAAAACAACAATCAGCAACAATAAACACACACAAAAAAAAAACTACTTCTAGATCATGCCACAAGAGGGAGCCCATTACTGACACTGCCTGGAACATTGCAACCCAGACGATGGATGGCCTAGAGAGGTAGGATAGGAACTACACACAACTGGATTAAAAGAGAAAAAGAAAGAAAGAAAGAAAGAAAGAAAGAAAGAAAGAAAGAAAGAAAGAAAGAAAGAAAGAAAGAAAGAAAGAAAGAAAGAAAGAAAGAAAGAAAGAAAGAAAGAAAGGAAGGAAGGAAGAAAGGAAGGAATGAAGAAGAAAGAAAGCAAAAATAAAATGTCAATGTAATGATGCCTACCGATATTCTGTTGTACTCATAAATTGATGCTTAGCCCAACTGCCATTAGAGAGGCTTTATTCACACACACACACACACAGACAGACAGACAGACAGACAGATAGATAGATAGATAGATAGATGCAGAGACCCCCAGTCAAGCATTAGGTAGAGCTCCTGGATCCTGAGGAAGAAGGCGAGGAAGGATTGAAGGAGACAGATGATTAAAGATACTTTAAGAAAACTCACCAAATGAACTAACTTGGGCTCACAAGTACTCACAGAGACTGAACTGACAACTAGGGAGCCTGCATGGGACTGACTTAGGTACTCTGCATTTATGTGACAGTTGTATATCTTGATCTTCTTGTGGGACTCCTAACAGTGGAAGCAGGACCTGTTTGTGGCCATTCTGATGACTTTGGGACCCTATTCCTCATAATTGGTCAACTTTTCCAGAATTAATAGGAGGAGAGGTGCCTAGTCTTCCTGCAACATGATATGCAATGCTTATTGATATCCATGCATAATTGGAAGCTGTTCATTCATTCCCCAGCCTCCCAGACCTTAATAATCACAGAGAAACTATATTAATTATATGACTGCTTGGCCTATTAGCTCAAGATTTTTATTGACTGTCTCTTATATCTCACATTAACCCACATCTATTATTCTGTGTATCACCACGAGGCTGTGACTTACTGGGCACAGTTTTGGCATCTTCCGCCTTTGACAGCTACATGGTGTTTCTTTGACTCTGTCTACTCTCTTTCTATATCTCCCTTTTATCCAAGGAGCCCCACCCACAAAATGTTCATTCCAATGAATCACTGGGTGGTACCTGAACTGGTTCTTCCAGGCCATTAGGAGAGGGGCAATACCAGGTGTCTCCGTTCCAGGTAATTGGCAGCAACTCTCCTCTACCTGTGGTGAGGGGTGTGGTCATCTCTCCAGAGTCCTCTTCCATGAGGGACAGCATCAGATCCCCTGCTGCAGAGTTCAACAGGGGGCAGGGCCAGCTATCCCTGGGGAAGCCCCACCAATTTCTTAACAATAATATTTTGAAGTACAGACAATTTTCCCCCAGTGACATTTTAGCAATACTACTTTTCTCTCACATTTTCCAACCTGTTATTTAAATTAAAGTACCGAAAACAAAGCTTTTTAATATTATAAATAAGTAATTTGATGATAAATTTTAAAGGAAAAATATTTTAGAGATAATGATTTCAGTATAAATTTTACATTTTTATTTTGCTTTCACAAATAATTAAAGCTTTCATCTGTACAAAATAATTGCTGATATTAATGAGGTAGAATCATATTTTCAGGTAGGTGTGTATTTGATGATCAGATCACGATGATTAGCATGTTGAAATTTAAAATAATAAAATTAAAATCATTATCATTTCTGTTTTCATTAAATGTAAAATAATGATAAAGACACAAAAATCATAAATGTGGTTCAAATGAAAGTTTAATATATTGCTACTTAATGACTATGTAGAGATATTAATTTAAATTTCTTGTCCAAATAATAAGCTATTCAGAACAAAGCCTGTCAATTGCCTATGGATGAAAGCATATTTTTCAACTCTATGCATCATAGCATAAAGACACTGGTCTTTAATAATTAATGTTTCTCTTTGACATTTAATGTATCACACTCTCATGGAGAAATGAGATTAATACAAATCAAATACAAAGATACAATCTCTTTATTACCCTCTTCAATATTAACTGGGAATTTATCCTAACATGTGACTTCTTAGGCTTTTTTTGTTCACAAAGTATTTTCTGTATATAGAAAGCCTTTACATAGAATTTTTTAAACAGGTTAAAATGTGAGAATAAATAAATCATTTTAAAAGCATATGTGTTTTTACATACTAAATAAATGCCAAGAGTAAAAATTATATTAATATACATAATTCCCATTTCTTTTATAGTAATTCACAAAGATGCAGAGTATTACAAATTTATAAAGCTTGCTATATAATGCTACAAGTGTAGAAAATAATCTGAACAAATGTGTAACTTAATTGAGATAGCTCAAAAGCTGTATATTTCATAATATGAAAAATTATGGTAACTTCAAACATAAGCTGAAATCAGAAGATTTATATTACTGACTTTCCCCATTGTATTAGTCATCGTTTTCCAGCAGAGAAATAGTATATATATATACTATATATATATATATGTGTGTGTGTGTGTGTGTGTGTGTGTGTGTGTGTATGAGATTTATTAGAGTGACTTATAGGCTGTTCTCTAGTTAGTCCAACAATTGCTGCCTACCATTGGAAGTTCCCAGAATTCAGTAGTTGCTCAGTGCTTGAGGCCAGATGTCTCAACTGTTCTTCAGTATATGTTGGAATCCCACTGGTAGGTTCTAATGGCAGTAAAGGAAGGAGTGGGTGGAGTCGACTTGGAAGTAAAAAAAAAAAATAGGTAAAAAGAAAGCCAACTTCCTTCTTCCATATCATTTATACATGTTGAGAGTAGAAGTATATCTATCATATGTAAGAGGCATCCTCCTCCATCACAAGGTTTGGATTAAAACTATACTTTCCCAACTCCAATATCTGAATTAGAAGTAGGTCTTTCCACTTCAAATAATTTACTGGAGGAAAAATCTTTATAGGTGTTTCAGCCATTTGGATTTTAGTTAATTTCATATATTGTTAAGTTGGAAATCTAGGATAGCCATCACACCTGTACAGTTTATAAAATGAGCAAATAAAATAGATGGAGATGTATACCACTTATTAATTTCTAATGCAATTTCATGATGATATATACTTTAATAATTAAGCATTGTTTTTAACCCACATCAAGTATAGTAATCATGTTAACGTAGATATTCAGTTTTCTATGATGTATATAGTGTCATGTCATTTTGGAGTAATTATATATAGAGAGATTAAAGCCAATTATTAATAGTTCTCACATTGTATGAAGATTAGGCCCTTGATTTACAAATTTTATTTGAAAATATCAAAGTAAATATTTTCCTGTATATGTATATAAACAGTACTAAGTCAGTGCCAATGGGTTTGTAGGGATGTGTGTTTGTGTGTTTATGTGCACGTCTGTGTGTGTTTGTGTTTTTTTTTTCTATTAAAAAGATTATCTTACATGTGATTTGTAAAACTTAGTTGCTATATTGACTCCTTCTAATACTACTTTGGCAAAATGCGTCATATATTTAAACTTACAATACTTAAGTTAAAAAAACCCTTAAAATTCCAAGTAAAATTGTGAGAGGTAAAAGGCTTATTATCCCTTTGAAATCAAGACAGACTTATTACCATTTATAATTCATTAGACCTTTTAAAAGCATATCTGCAAGCATTTCCTAGATATTTTGATCAGAAAAAGTTAAATGCATGCAGGCACAGTACTGCGTCATGAATTTCTTGTGTGCTTGTCACCTGCAGTCATAGGATAATATGACCTTGAGGAAGGATGTAATCGAGTATCACCAAGTGTCTTTATAGATATGAATGCAATTAAGCAAGCAATCGCTAAAACCTGGACATTCTAGAACTCTCTTAATGTTGCCTAATCTTCTTAATATACTACAACAAGTTCCCTATTTCATTTTTACAAAGACATATTTCAATTTTATCACACACTCTTTTAACTCTTAAATAGAGCAGTGAAGGATATAGAGAAAATGCTAGGCAAGCACACTATTAATGGAGAACTCCCTAGCCTAAAAGAGCCACAGCAAAGCTGAGTTTAAATCAACACAAAATTGCAAGAGGGAAAGATTAGGGTGGCAAGAACAAACCCATAAAGCTATAAAAAATGAGGTAATAACTGCAAAGCAGTGAGATGAAAAGTAATGTTTATTAATTGTCTTGTGGCTTTTCTTCAGTTGGGTCTCATCTCTCCCTTGAAAGGAGTCTAAATAAAAATCATAGCATTTGCTTTTTCATTTTTTTCTTCGACACAAGCGTCTGTGTCGAAGCTGAAAATGGAGTATTTTCAGCTGCCATTCTGAATCCTAAGCAATTGTGCACTTGACTCATTATAACAACAAGCATGTACTTTGAAGGGAAAACAATATTTATTCAAGTCATTTTTTTCTTAATTCAGGGAACATGATTTTTGTCATTCATGTAAGACACAACTTAAAGATACTTAGAAGTTTATTCCCCATTTTCAGACAGAAATCTTTAATAAATATAAAAGAAAAGAAAAAATAATAAAAAAAAAGTTTATTCCCCAGTCATTCCCAAGTGTCTTCTTGAGTCTTGATCATAGATTGTGTTAATATTCTAAATCTTTGAACTGGTCCCAAACTAAAGTTAATGTGACTAAAACTTCTAAAAAAATAACAGAGAAAATTATGAATTTTAACATCTAAAACTCTGATGTAGTCCTTTATTAATTTTTGCTATTTACTTGGTTTAAGAGATATTTTAGGGTCTATAGTAGGCATATGCAGGTAATAAAGTTGGAAACACTCCAGAAAAAAAAAAAAAAAAAAAAAAAAACAAGAAAAAAAATACCTTCAGCATTCAGGAAACCTGAGTTATTGTGGGATAGTAAAACAGTGTAATATTTTTAACTGGTGAAAAGAATGTCAAAATGATCTGAATATATTTGAATGATGTGAATAACAAGTAAAAAAGAAAATCTGGGTGGCCATTCCCTGTGAGCTTCATGGAACCCTCCTGCGACCATACTTGGGGGACATAGGAGGTATGTAGGCAGCGGTCCTGTGGCCCTGGACCCCCAACTCCCTAA
This sequence comes from Alexandromys fortis, assembly GCF_014885135.2. NCBI lineage: Eukaryota > Metazoa > Chordata > Mammalia > Rodentia > Cricetidae > Alexandromys > Alexandromys fortis. The sequence goes on from NW_026068070.1 coordinate 3,298,078, forward strand.
GAACTCCATTTGGGAGAAAAGCCAGAGGCCTTTCCCAAAGTCCTTCAGCACTTTGAGCTGCCAGCAGGAAGCCTGCCTGCTAGCCCTCTATGCACCCTGCCCCCAATCCTTTTTCCCTGGTAGCTTCATGAAACCATGCCATACATCCTGCCCCAATACTTGGGGGACATAAGAGGTCCCTAGGCATTTCTAGATGCCAGCAGGTATCTTCTCTGCTAGCCCTCAGTCCACCCCGCCCTCACCTGCCGGTCCCTGCAAGCTCCTTGGAATCCTGCAAAACACAGCCTGCACCAATACTGAGTGGAGCAAAGAGACAGCCACAGCAAGGATTGGACAAAAAGCCAAGACACTGATGGCCTCATGTGAAGGAAGAGATGGGTAGGTGCCAATGCAAGAATTGTTCAACATCCTAAAAAACAACATGGTAACACCAGAATCCAGCGGATACACAACAGGAAGACTATATCACCCTAACCCAGAAGATGTAGAAGAAAACAACTTTAAATGTAACTTTATGAAAATGATGGAGACCTCCAAAGAGAAAGTGAAAAACTCCCTAAAAGAAATAAAGAAGTCGACAAACAGAAAGCTGGAAAAAAATTAATAAATCACTCAAAGAAACCCAAGAAAAAGCAATCAAACAGGTGAAAGAAACAGTTCAAGACGTGAAGATAGAGATAGAGGTAATAAAGAAAGCACAAACCAAGGGAACTCGGAAAATGGGAAATCTGGGTAAATGAACAGGAATTACAGAGACAATTATAACCAACAGAAACCAGAGAAACATCACACTTCTCAGTAGACACAAATAGCATAAAATATCTCGGAGTAACTCTAACCAAACAAGTGGAAGACTTGTATGACAAGAACTTTAAATCTTTGAAGAAAGAAATTGAAGAAGACACCAGAATGTGGAAAGATCTCCCACGGTCTTGGGCAGGTAGAATTAACATAAAAAAAATGGAAATGTTACCAAAAGCAACCTACAGATTTATTGCAATGTCCATTAAAATCCCAAAATCCCAGCAAAGTTATTCGCAGGCCTTGAGAGAGCAATACTCAATTACATAAGGAAAAAAAAAACAAGTAAAACAAACAAAAAAACAAAACACCCCAGGATATCTAAAACAATTCTGTACGAGTTCCTATAGGAACTTCTGGAGGCATCACAATCCCTGACTTCAAACTCTACTACAGAGTTACAGTACTGAAAACAGCCTGGCATTGACATAAAAACAGACAGGAGTACCAATGGAACCAGATCAAAGACCTGGATATTAATCCACACACCTCAGAACACCTGATTTTTGGCAAAGAAGCAAAAAATATCAAATAGAAAAAAGAAAGAATATTTAAAAATAGTGCTGGCATAACTGGATATCAATATGTAGAAGAATGAAAATAGATCTATATCAATTACTGTGCACGAAACTCAAGTCCAAATGGATCAAAGACTTCAACATAAAGCCATCTACACTGAACCTTTTAGATGAGGAAGTGGGAAGTACTCTTGAATGCACTGGCACAAGAGATCACTTCCTAAATATAATCCCAGAGGCACAGACACCGAGAGAAACAATTAGTAAATGGGACCTCCTGAAACTGAAAAGCTTATGTACGGCAAAGGATACCGTCAACAAGACATAACGACAGCCTACAGAACGGGCAAAGATCTTCACTAACCCCACATCAGAGGTCTGATCTCCAAATTATACAAAGAACTCAAAGAAATTAATTGCTAATAAAAAAAACATAATCCAATTAAAAAATAGAGTACAGACCTAAACAGAGAACTCTCAATAGAGGAATCTAAAATGGTTGAAAGACATTTAAGGAAATGTTAAACATCCTTAATCATCAGAGAAATGCAAATCAAAACAACTCTGAGATTCCATCTTACACCTGTAAGAATGGCCAGGTCAGCATAACTAGGTTACCACGATAAGATTTTAAACAGATGTGACCCACTGCTTTCTGAAATTTCTGTATTCTTGTCTGCTGTGATAGAAATAGCCTCTTCGACACATTCCTTCTTTTGTGAACTATCTTAAAATGTTGTTCCTTCTGTGATGGTAAACAAAAGGTGTCAGTGAGAAAAGTAAAGCTATTGTATGACACTTACATGAATCACTCAGTCTTCCAAAGAATGAATGGAAAGAAGAGTAGTGACAAAAATCTTGTGTGGCTATTGTTATTATAGTTCATTGCTTTGAAATGCATCAATGTTTACTATTACTATTCACTCTAAGTGGTATTTAAAGTATTTTGTGTTGTTATAGTGCCTTTTAAAATACCATAATAAATTTGTAAACAACAATATTTTAAGTCAAAATGATTTTCTTCAGAAATATGTTTTCATGTTCTTGATCTTTCAGATATTCAACATTCATATTGTTGGTATTATAAATTATGTCTTTAAGAAAGATGGTCCGAGCGGAAATAAAATAATGCAGATTATATATAAAATATTGTTAGAGAAAATGTTATATTTTTCTTATTTTTGGTTGCTGGAAGAAATATTTGAAAGAAGTAATTTAAGAGAAGAAATATATATTTTGCCTCATAGGTCCTGCAGTTTTCTGTCATGATCAGTTGACTCCGTTGTCATTCAGCCTGCTTTAAGTCAGAATATATTGAAGTATAAAGGAAAGCCATTGAAATCATTGCAGCTAGGAAACATAATGGAGAACAAAAAGGCACAAAATATGAGCGATAACTTTCAAACGTACACTCCCTGAAATCTGTTTGTTTCAAAGTTACAATATTGCCTCATGTCCTTATTTCAAACACCTGCACAAAATAAGGGGGAAGTTATGAATCTGTCATGGAGGTAGTCAAATTATTAGATCATAGCAGTAGAATCAAGTACTATTTCAAAGACTGGGTTTAACATCAACAGGTCATGATATCTATGTCTGAGTCCTTCAAGAGACATTTCCGATTCAGACAACAGAAGTCAATCAATAATATATATTATTTGATATTAATTAAATGATTGAGAAAAAATATAAAAATACGACATAATTATAGGGAAAAAGATTTCCAAAATCCCCATTATTCCTGGAGATTTCTGGAAAAGTTCACTGCCTTAAATAAGATGGTTGTTTTCTAATTTCAATCATTTTAAAATACTCTGTGTGTAATTTGTATGTGTTTGATTTATGACATATTGATTCCAAGTTGAACTATTGATATTTGGGATCAATAAGTACAATTTATACTCTATACTGGTGTTAAATTGTTTTTACTGGGCTCAAACTTTAGGTGGAATTTTCTTACCAAGCCAACAGTCCCAAATAACCCTACAGAGGCTTACATTAATTGCAACACATGATCTGTAGCTCAGGCTTCCTTCTAATTAGCTCTTAACGTCCAAATCAACCCCTTTCTCTTAATCTGTATATTGACATGTGACTCAAAGCTTTCACTGTGCTCCTGAATGTCCTGCTTCCTCTGTGTCTCCTAGAGACTCAACTGACTCCACCCTTCTTTCTACCATTCTTAGTTTGGCTGCATTGTCTATACTTTCTGCCTGGCTATCGTCCAATCAATTCTTTATTAAATAATAAAGTAATATACATTCAGAGTAAACAGAGGATTATTTCATACCATGAAACAATGTAACTAAAGCAAAATAACAGAAAATTGTAAGAAAAGTGATTTCCACAACATATTAGAATTACTGTGTACATTTTTAGAATCCAAATTTACCTGGTTACAGCTAACTTACTTATTCTATTATAAGAAAATTTCCACATGGCATTTGACTAATGCCTAGAATCGTCAACATATCAGTTTGGTTTCTTTTTTATTTGGAGTGTTTTCCAGTCATTTGCAACCCAAGTATTTTCTTTATAATTTTTTTCTTACTTACTTGATTCATGTTCATTTTTACAAATGTGAATCACAGGTTAGATACTCATTCTCAAAGCTTGCTTGCAGTATTATTACATTTTATTAATTAGGTACTTGTTTCAAAAAGCATTGGTAACACCAGTTAAACAAATACCATGTTGAATTCTTTACATTAATAGTTATTTGGACTAAACTTACAGCATCCCTTTGTACCCTGCTGTACATTCATGACTCTCTGATATAAAAGGATCAAAAGTAATTTCCTAAGAGCTGAAATATGTTAATATGCTTTTGAGTTTCAGCATCTCCATAGGAAAAATAATGAACATAAAGAAAATTGTTGTTTTCATTACTAAGACATGGTGCTCTTTTGAAAGTTTACAACAGTGACACAAAAGTCTATTACAATATCAGCAGGGTACAGACCTAATATTTTATACAGTTATTATTGGAGCTATGAAGAAAGAGCTCCTATAAACATCTATTATTCTTGAAACATTCTGAAATTTTAGATTTAGCCAAAATATTAATATCACTAAAGCTATCTTTATTATACCCTTTATTTTTACTGAAATAAATAATAATTTTATTTTTAAACTAAAAAAAGATTCTCCACATGGTAGAAAAAGATCTATTTTTATTTTTGTTAATAGAAATAAAACAGTCAAGGAAGATGAGATATTTTTTAGCACACTTTTACTAAGTATAGTGAGGTTGTCTTTTATTATTTTTTTGCACAAAGTTAAATTTTTGACATTATAATAGGTTGTTTTATTAATTGGATTATTTTAACATTAATAATTGTATGCTACAATTGTCAGATTTAATGCTATATCCCTTTGTGAATGTTGATATGAGTATGTTAGTGAAAGGCAGAACTAAAGATAAGAAAAAAAAAACTCCATCCATCGCCGGACACGTTACAATTTGAAAAGCTATGAACTCTGCTATTAATCAGATAAATTCACAGTGTTTAGTCCATTAATATTTGACAATTAAATTAAATACTCCATTATCTATCCTATCTTGATGAGTCCAAAATTTTATAGCTGACTTATACTATATCAAAATTATGGAAGCACCAACACCAACTATCCATTTTTTTTTTTTTGCTTTTTATTTATTTATTAAAGATTTCTGTCTCTTCCTGGCCACTGCCTTCCATTTCCCTCCCCCTCCCCCAATCAAGTCCCCCTCCCTCGTCAGCCCAAAGAGCAATCAGGGTTCCCTGTTAAATTCATCAAAGAGTCAAGAAGTACATAAAATTACCTGATTAAACAAAAAGCAACTTCCAAAACAAAAAATGTCAAAGACACCAGGCAGACTAGAAAGTTTCACCAAAGTTTCTCTACAACAACGGGGTACTCAAGTTTGGTCAAGTTTCTTTGTCTTCGGGACTTAACAGTGCAAAATAATAAAGTCCTGTATATAGTTCTTGCCTAGTTATTGGCTATTTAGCACTTTATTAAGACAGTCCAAAGGTGCCTCGGCAAAAACATATCTTTACAAAGTACTAAAAGATTATTTCACAACACCTTCCCTCTATTTCTTCCCATTCGTCCCCACCTCCCCTTCCCTTTAAGTCTACTTCTTTTCTGTCCCTCATTAGAAAAGAACAGGCTTCTAAGATTCAACAAGCAACCAGACTATATAGAATATAATAAGATGAATCAAAAACCATCATATCAAAGTTGCAGATGCCAAAAATACAGCAGGGAAATATTCCGAAATGCAGCCAAGAGATTCAGAGATCCACTTGTTTTCATGGTCAAGAGTCCCATAAATATACTAAGCTAATAGCTATAATATATACACAGAAGACCTAGTAAAACATATATAGGTAATGTGTTTTATGCCTTGAGATTTTCAAATAGAAGAGGGAACATGTTAAGAGGACCAATTTTTCAAAATGGGTTAAGAAATTAAGTGAACAATCAATGTAAAGCCATGATTGACAACCTTCCTAATGTTGTAAACATTTACTAACATCCTCATTTTGTAGTAATCCCAATACAAAGTTATTATCTTTGTAACATTACATCTTTAATTTTATTGTTATAAATTATATATTATAAAACACTCTATACCTGGATCTATATTATCTATATTATATTTATATCTACATCTAAATCTATATTTACAGGCTTGATATCTCATAGCCGTTATCATAGAAGTCTAGAAAACAAAGGCAAGTATAATTTTGTGAGTCTGAGGGCAGCCAGCCTTACAAAGAGAATATAACTGTTTCAAAAAAAAAGCAAAGAAACCAAATTTTAAATCTTAAACTCTACTTTTTTCTTATTGCTATCTTTGCTATTCTAAAGCTGCTTGAAATTCGAAGGCCACATTCTCTACATTCCATGCATTCATTACAACATCTTCTCTTTTGCTTTGTGACTTTACACTAGGGCTTTACTTAAAAACATATGTTTACAAGCTTTGCTTAATCAAGATTAAAAACTAACAAAACCTGTTATTTAACCTAAATTTCACAATTCTTTCCAATGATCTCAACTTTAAGGTTTTACATGTTTTTTTTTTTTTTTGGTGATATATGATGGAAAAATTTCATCTGTCCCTGTTTTGTCTTCACACTGAATATACTAAGTACTTAATGGCATGGAACATCTTACCTCCCACATTTTTATAACTCGTGATGTACCCTCAAATTAACATATATGAATGATTTTTATTATGAAGAGTAAAATTAAATGACTGCAGCTAAGTGAATATATATAACTTGTTAATAATATATCTATAATATCTTAGAATAGCCATCGTTTGGTGGTATACTTAAAATATTTTAATGCTAATCTAATTTAAAATATGTATAATTAACAACTTGAAATAGAAGCATGTCTTCAAAAACTGTGCAGTGCCAATTTATAGTAAGTACTCAAAGTGTTCATAAATATTTTTAGCTAACAATGCTTTTAAAGTGTGACAAATACTAAAATTATACCAACACCCACTGCCTCCTCGATGGTATTCCCTTCCAATACAATATGATCTCCATTATAATAACCTACTTTATGAAGATTAAATGCTTTTGCAATTCAAACATGGTAAAATTGGCTTAAAGCAAAATCAAACAGTAGTTTGCTGGTTCAGGATTTGAATAGTGGAATGAGAAATCTCTCTTATATTGCTATTGTGCCCTGGTCAGCTAAGAAGTAATTGCTTTTTATAAGGTAAATTTGCTTTTACTTTTCTAAGGTAATGAAATGAACCTGAAACATTTCCTTCGATATCAAAGTCACTATCCCTGAAATGTCACCAGGCAAATTCCATCATATAGTTTTGGCAAACACGTAATGAGAAAGTTGGACTAGGCATTGATTGACAGAATTCTATTAGAAAGACTTTTCACACATTCATCCATAATTATCTGTGTAGTAAATCACTACTGATTGGCATTGAGGGAAAACAAATCATGTGTATTTTATAGAGGAAAACTCTCAAGCAAAAGTGTTCTTATCTGTTAAGATGTATGATCCAGTATAACGTTTACTAAAAGTCCTAAGCAGAAGATATACATGCAAATACTTGTGTAAAAAGAATTAAATATTTCTACTTATTTATATAAATTTTATTTTAAGCAATAATACAAACTTAAAATAATCTCAATGTGTTTGTTCCTCTTGATGATATTCTCATTTTGTTTGAAAGTAATAACTAATAAGGATGATATTTACCTTAAACTCTGTGTGTGTGTGGTTCATGATTTCTGATGCATAGTTTATTCTTAGCAAGATAGCAGAAAATGCTATTTCAAGAGCAAATATAAGTTACAGATGAGACATTTTAGATACATGCTGTACTTAAACACTTCTGTGAATTAGTCTCCAGGAAATATCTATTTGCTTTGCATTTCTTAAAGATCACATATTGATTGTAATAATTCTATTAATATAATTTTGTGAAGGTTGTCTTAATTTGAAAATCTTTCTAGGATATAATTTTGAAACATGTTCATTGCAAGAGAATAAGAGAAATAATTGAATATACCAACTTTAAGGGATAAACATAAAGTTTTTCTAGAATTTACAAAATCCACACCATGGAGACCTTTAAGATAAATATATGACTTTAATGCTGTCACATCTGTGAATGGAATGCACCCACAACTGTGGCTATACTAGTAACAAAATGGCCAATGTCTGTGAACAAAGCAAATTCCTTTTCAGTCAGCATCAAGCTATGAGGCCAGCTATACTCCATGCCATTTTTCAGTATCCATTAACCAATGTTACACAAAACTGAAGTCACTTGTTCCTGTGCATATTATTTGGACAGCTGATTCCTCCCTCTTTTCAAGCTATGCCTGGCTTCTGGATTTAGATAATGGTGTTTTATTGTTTTAATTCACAAATTACTACCTATATTTCCACCCATTCATTTCATTTAACTCTCCAACTAGTTAAACAAAGAATCACATGGTCTTTTCCTGTAACGCTTTGGTGTCACTAATTACACTCGATGTTCTAAATATGTGGCAGAAGTAATCCGCACATACAAACTGTAGAGTACTTTGGAAAATTGATCCTCAAAAAATTTGCACCTAACTCACTCTTTGTATTATCAATTTTTTTTCAAACACCTTAGTTACATGGAATAAGAAGTTATGTAAACAAAATTACTTTCAGAAAAGATTACATAGAAATAATACATCATGATACAAATTCTCTGGCATAGCAAGGGATCCAAACACAGTCATTAAATCTGTCATTTTGTGAAATGGGAAAAGGATTGACAAGGGTTTCAGTACTATTTTAAAATATAATTTACTACTCTGTTCATTGAAATTATTAGCTGTTGATTTTGGGGGCTGAATTTTAAAATACTGATGTGGTATTTCCTTTCACATATGTGTTGCTTTTATTGGTTAATGAATAAAGCTGTTTAGGCCAATGGCTTAGCAGAGTAAAACCAGGTGATAATTCCAAACAGAGGTGTATAGAGAGAGTAGGCAGAGTCAGAGAGATGCCATGTAGTTACAGAAAGACAAAGATGCCCATGGGAACCTTACCTTACTGGTAGGCCACTAACTTGTATTGATACACAGATTAACAGAAATGGGTTAATTCAAGATGTAACAGCTACCTAGAAATATGCTTTAGTTATTGGATGAACAATGATGTAATTAAAATAGTGCCCAAATGTGGGGAAACTACATTCACATAAAACATGAGAAAACTTGGGAAGCAATTCTAGAAACAAAAGAGCAGAGTTAAGTACAGCTTTTTGGTAGCCTTATTTTTTTCAAATAAACTCTGCTGGAAGCAAGCAGAGGCAGGGCTTCTTTAAGAGAAATCTTCCTGACTCATTGTTAGTGGTAAAAAGAAAAAAAAATATGATGACATCTTTAAGATCCAGTTTCTTGACTAGTGCTGAGAGAGTAAACACTGGCTTTTTTAAGAGGTCCTGCACTTAAATGGGATCTGTGAGCAACTTGTTACAAATTGTTTAATGGTGACATAGACACACTGCATCCCTGGAGCTGGACTGGTGAGCCTGGCTTGCAGATCTGACAAATGAATATAACTCCACCATGTTAGACTAAACAAGCAGGGCAGTAGAATTGGTGTTAGCCATGCCTGCTTAGCATTTAAAAAATAGTAGCTTCTGGTCTGAAAATGACTAGTGATACATAATAAATACAGAGTCAGATAGAAATAAACCTCTTAATGGGTCAGAGTGTTGGATAAATGTATATAGGCTTGGGAGAGAGAAGTAAAAGAGTGCAGTTATTAAAAAGAATAGGCTTAAAGAATAAAAGTCTTTAAAGAGACAGTAAAAGTAGTATAAAAGAGTACAGATAGTCATAGAATAAAGGAGTAAAAAAACTGAGCCACATAAAGATGAAAAATACATAGTGAGTCTGGATTATGAATATTATTATTATTTATATGGACTATGGCATTTAAAATGTTTTAGGAACTTAGACTTTTCTCAACAGTGAGACATGTCTGCATCTGGCAGCATCAATTACTTAAGAGAGGTTGATGGGTGTTAAAGAAAATCATTATGGAATTTGCCTTAAATATGGTAAGGCTAGTCATTTTGGGAAAAAAAATTGCTCTTGCCTGGACTGCTTGATGGTATGCTGTACGAACTGGACAAACAGAACCCATAGAAAAGTGATGGCTTCATCAAAAGTTGGGGGGGCTCCTTGAGGATTCTTGTGTAACACAAGAATTTTCCAGACATTCTGCAGTACACAGAAGAAAGCAACTGATGAACTCTGCCAAGATAGGTGAAATAACTTTAAATTTCCTGCTTCATGAAAAAGTCTGCCAGATACTATGGATCTATAGGCTGAAAATGGATGTCCCAAAATAATAGAAGAATTTTGAGTAACTGTCTAGGCAGGGTGATATCTCAGTCATTTCTAGAGCTTTAGCATGCTTACATTGTACTTCCTGCTTACTTAGGTCATATTATATCCTTCTGGGGTCTTTGAAGAGTTGAAGACAGACAGTTATAGAGTTTCTTAGTTATGATAAAAAGATAAATTAAATATAAAACTTTAGACTCACAAAGAGATATTATGACTGTATGTCTTGCTTTATAACTGTTTTGTATATGTAATTTTTACTATGTTAAAGTTAAAGCCTTTCTTTTTATTTAGACAGAAATGGGGAGATTGTGTAGGATGTCCTTTTGTATATGTATTGATTTTATTGGTTAATGAATAAAACTGTTTTGGCCAATGGCTTAGCAGAGTAAATCTAGGATGGAAATCGGAACAGCAATACATAGAGAGAGTATGTGGAGTTAGAGAGACACCATGTAGCTGCCAAAGGAGACAGACACCCCACCATAACCTTACCTTACTAGTAGATCACAACCTCATGGTGATACACAGCTTAATAGAAATGGGTTAATTAAAAACATAATAGCTAGCTAGAAATGTGTCTGAGTTATTAGCCAAAGAGTCTTGTAATTAGTTTATTTGTGGTTATTACAATTTGTGCAGTCTGGAAATAAAAAAGCAGTCTCTGCCTACAAAATATGTCCACAACATTCCTTTGTTGTTCAAGATGTTTTATTTTGTTTCATGTCAATGAATGCTTCCTTGCTTATATGTACATGGATCACATTTGTGCCAGGATCATGGAAAGTTTGGAAAAGGAAGTTTGAGCATGTAAACCTTAGTTTTTTTAGAGTTATGAGGCATCATGTTAAAGTTGGAAGCTTAACTCAGTAATTCTATAAAAATGACAAATACTTTTAGCTTCTGAGCAATCTCTCCAGCCCTATTTTTTTCAAAATAATTTACTTATTTCATTGTACTACATCATTAGCTACAAATGTATCCTTTTAGACTGACATATTGGAAATGTTTGTGATTAAGCCTATGAAATGAACACAAATTAAGTATGACATGGACTGTAAGAGAATGCTATAGAAAATTTCAAGGATAACTGTTTTAGTATATATTATATAATGACATATATATTTAGTATACATTGTATGTTGATTACTATTTTAACTTGAATATTATAATCAAATTTAGTTCCATTAATAAATGAAAACATCTATTGTTCAAGCAATTTTCATTGTTGACATAAAATTTCAATGAAAAATAATACCAATTAAATAAAACTTAATATCATAAAACTTTTAACATTAAATCTGAAATTTCATACATAGAAAAGTGCTAAGTAATAGACTTAAAATAAATTCATATGCTTTTCTCTCTTTTACAAATGTATTGAATTGCTCTTTCTACACAGCTCTGAGTTACTTTTTCAGGTCAATTGCATCATGCAGCTGCATGATTCATATTAACAAAAAGAAAACTCACGCAGCATGTTGAATTCTTTATTCCAAAGGTCATTTTGTGCTGTATAAAAGTGTTTCTATGTATGTTCAAGCAAATTGTTGAAAGGAATGTCTCATTTAAAACTTTTCTGTCTCAATTTCATTCCCAAATGAGATCAATCAATAATGCTGTCCAATGAGTTTATCTTAATTCTGCCTTACCAAGCTGATATTTAAAGCACAAAGGTGGTTAGACCACCTACAAGGATGAAAGCAAAGTTAAAGTCAGTGTAGATCTGATTTAAGTTCCCAATCTATTACACCATGCTTTTAGTGTATGAGAGGCTTTGTGGCAATCAATTAACCACTATGAAGTCCTCCTAAAACACCCAGGGTTGCATTGACTGAAGAAGGAAAAAAATCATTCGCTTAAAGTATATCATTGAAAGAAGAAAAATATTCCTAGTACCTGAAAATACTTTCTATCGTCTTCATAGGTTGCCTTGTATGAAGAATATAACTTTAAAATCATAGTTACATAATATTATATTCTTCTGTTATCTGGATGTACCGTATATATTGTTATAGGAATTAAATATGCTGAAGCTCACCTCAGACACTTAATCTTCATGTAGCTTTCAAGACTTATATTCTGGTAATTTACTAAGAATATACATTTTGCAAATTACAAATAGAAAAATTATTACAGTATAGCAAGCCTCATAGAAACTTTATTTAAAATGCATTGCAGAGGACTATGTACAAACACAAACATACATCCACACACACATTTCTATATAAATATACAGTATGAGAGAAAGAGATAGTTACTTGTATTTTTAAAGTTATATTCATCTTTACTATAAATATATATTTGCTGTAAAACAAATGAAATTCAGTGAGTAGCAAGTTTTTAAATTATACTAAAATTAATAATTATATTTAAGAAAACATGATGACTTTATCAAATACCATTTTATTATAATAATTTGAAACAACTCCAAAGAAACAGATTAACTCTGATTTCAGTGCAAAAATTATTTTTTTGTGATACATGCATATATATGTATGTCACAAAGGTTGAAATAAAAAAATGATTGATATATTAAAGAAAATTTACCAATATTATATATTTATCACTTTTGCTGAGAGTCATTTCTCAAATCATTTGGTTGTTTTATAACAAGAAAAAATATGTTGTATATCAAAATAATTCGGAATAATTTGTTTTCATTTCCTTTGTTCACATTTTTTTCTTTTAAAATAAAGTATATTAATATTTTAAATAAACTTCTGAAAACAGTTCGTTGTATAACTAATTCTATGTGAGATGAAACAATTCTATATCCCATGTGCATATTTGTATATAGATTATCAGTTGTTCCTATTACCTAAAGAAAACAGTGAAAGTGAGACTGTTGCTTTAGACTTTTTCTTATACACAGACATACTAAAGCGAGGAGACTCACTGTTAGAAATGTTAGTCATGAGCATTTCTCTATTCTACCTGATAGACTAGCTTAGCATCCAAGTTAAGACTCCTCTTAACTCTTGGTTATTCATGTTAAGACTCTTCACATCTTCATAGCCCACTCAGGATTGCCATCTAACAGGGATTGATTGAAAGCACAGTTTAGTATGGATTAAACTCAAGAACCTCTTTATTCATCTACTACACAATATACAATGGAGATGCAAAAAAATTTTTGTCAAGATATCCAGTTTATATAAATAACATACTTCTAAAATATTTGTTTATATAGCATGACAGCATACTGCATTCTCTGTTAGACTACTTATTCTTTTTAAAGTATTAAGACCTTATTATAGAGCTGATGGTATGTAACTTAACTTCTTGTTTTGGACTCCAAGGAACTCTAAAATATATAATTCTATAATGGTGATAAAATTATATTATTAATTGTTATATGATTTTTAAAAATTATGATCCATACACATTGATAGGATACAAATCTGATGTGGGGAAAAAGCCATTTACATTAGCACTTTCTTATAGTTCCAAAATGGGAAGGCAGAGATCAGGAGATTTCTGGGATTGGGGTTCAACTATGTCTAGTCTGAAATTTCCAGCCAAATAAGAAGGCCTTTATAAACCAAAAACACACACAAACAAAACATATATTATGACCATTCTACAGAGTTCAACAAATTCTGGGAAGCCCAACAACAATAGATACATCTCCAATTCAACTCATGCTACTAAGGTTCTAGGAACATCCAAGAAGAGTAGGTCAGATAGTTTTACATGCCAGAGGACCAGGTAATCTACCATGTGAATGTGTCTCCTAGAAATAGCAGGGAAACTACAACCATGATCTCAACAATATGGTAGACAAAGTAAAATTTAAACAATGAGAAAATTAATAGTCATGATAATATACAAGTTGGAAATGTCATTTTTTTTTTTTGCTTACAGACAAAGAATTAAATGTAAATGACAGCTGGGAGAGAGATAATAAGCCCAGACTCAGGATGAGGCCCATACTTAGCTCTCTAATAAAATGTAGTCAGCCTCAAAATAATACATGCAAAACCCACATTATATTATTCATCAGCCTGTATTTTCATAATAATGTAGATAAATGTGTGTTTGTCTACATGTGTGTGCAAGTAATAATAATAATTAAAAAACTGTATTTTTGAATGGAAAGAGGAGTTAGGGGAGGACAAAAAAGGAAATGATATAATTATATTTTAATAAAAATTTAATAAGAAAAGGGGATAACAGCTGAAGTTTAACACCATGGATTTTCTTCTGGATTCCACAATGCAAGGCATGTGTGTGTGTGTGTGTGTTCAAACATTCATGTACAAACACCTGCATATACATAACTGATAAAGAGTATTTTCAATATGTACAATATTTACTGCTTCTTTATATGTTAAACTAATAACAATGATCACAACATAACTTAATACAACTGAAATTTTTTAGGTTTATTTGTGCTAACAAATTAAGCATATACATTGTTTTAGGAAAACTGACTTTATATGTCATGAAAATAACTCTATAGTAAATACTTTGCATCTATATCTATCTCTATCTCTATCTATATCATCTATATCTATATCTATATCTATATTCAAGAAAATCAATAGCCCTCCTATACACAAATGATAAAGAAGCTGAGAAAAAAATCACAGCAAAACTCTTTTAGAAACTCACGCAAAAATACACAAATTGATTAAAAATAAAAATGATTTAGTTCTTCATTTATTTTGTTTCCTATTTGTAAAGAATAAGACAATTTTTTTGTAAAAAATAAGGGTCACTAGCTCTATAATTTTATTGTATATATTGCCATTAATTATGATCAATTACACCCGTATTTTGGCACTCTCCATGTTTTATTTCTATAGAAACACAATTATTTTTTCCTTGGTGGTCACAAATTCATTGAATAAATGGAACTTCTAGTTCAACTCTCTTCTAACTAAACGAATGACAATGCATTAGCAAAATTAATAATTACACATTATAGAAACAACTCCATCAGTCACAAGGACAATTATATTTGAAATATTGTAAAACAATATTTATCAGGTAAATTACGTATAAGTTTATTAGTATTAAACCAACTTTAGTTCATCCACATATCTAGATAATTTCCAAACAGCTATCTCAATGAGCTTATCTGAATATAATTTTGCATATGAAAGCACAAGATGAATGGGATAGTTCAGTTTAGTTTAGTTAATATTGCTTACAAGTAAACAAATAATAAGTCCAGGCATCATTCACACATTTCTTAATTATTTATATCAAAGAAAAATTGCACCAGACCTGTTGACTGTGAAAATGCCGAACATATTTTATTTTCCCTACTTAAAAATTTTGTCTAGCAGAAGGTACTTAAAAAGTCAAGCTACTCCATAAATACTACTGAGATTTTTGACAGCGTATTTTATAGAAAATCATAAATAATCCTTCAGCAGCAAATCAGAGATAATTATCCCATGGCATGAACTCCATTGCTTTGATTTATTGAGATTGTAGAAGCCAAATAAACTCTTACCTGTCACATCTAGCTACTAACCTCTAACATGGTTTTTATTTTCCTTAAGGTCCGTTATATTTACTTTTGTCTTGGTTATTTTAATGATTGTTTGGGTTTCAAATGTAGACACACTTAGGGATTTTTCTGTCTTTTCATAACTGGAAAAAAGTATAAGAAAAATATGGAGTTTTCTGACAGTTTCCAGTCTGTTGTCTCTTGTTTTTGGAAAGAAGGGTGGAGCACCAAAAGGTATGACTTTTACATATACTGTTTTCATGATTTGATATTCTTAAATAATGTTTAGAAACACTCTGCCTTTTCCTGCATCTTCATATACAAAAGATAATTTCATAATTTAATCACATGCCCAAAGTTTATATTAGTACACATAATTCTTAAAGAAGCTATAATTTCTAATATTTCTTTCTAATTACAAGCCAGTTTCACTGTGGATTTTTTTCTTGATAAAGTTGTAAAGGAGGGGTTAACAAAATGAAGTTTTATATGGATTTTAAATGTTTATTTTCCTGTCATACTATAGTTTAACCCTTATTCCTTAGGAATCCAGATATAAACTGTGCCTTCAAGTTCATTTTTTGTACAAAATTTCTGAAGTTATTTTTATGGATTGAATTGACATAAACAGTTTTTTTTAATTTTTTAAGGAATTCCTATTACTTGAAATCAAAGTGATTGCATTGTTCTGATTTTAAAAGTAGCAAGTAGTATACTTAAGATTTTTATAATTTGGGTGACTTATTCAAATAATTTGCTCTATATGGTTATTAATTTATCACTATAAATTATTATACTATATATGTGAATCAACATTCCTAAAATATTACTAAATTGAGATATATAAGAATCTCCATTCTACCTGTAGTCTCTCCAACTTTTCCATCCTTTCTCTCTTCCTACATGATAAGTAGTCTAGGCTAGATAGTAAGTATGATTTTTACAAATTAAGAATTTGCTTGCAAATTTAGTGTTCAAAGTTATTTATTCTTAATCTATTTTGTATTCATTGACTATACTACATGCTGAACTGTGTAACAAGTGCATAGTAATAGTCATTTTCATTCTCTGCTCTTCAGAGCACTTTTATGTCAAGAATATGAGGTTTTAAGTTTAAACAAAGAATAAATAAATAGTTAACCAAAAGAGTTATAGCTTCTCAGAAACAAAACTTCCTCTGAGAACATTTGTAGATATTTGTGGAGATGTTGCATATGCCTGGAATGAGTTTTAATAAATGGGTAAGTTTTGCCTATATAACATAATTTTGTGTACACATAATGAGAATTTGAACAATATATAAAACAGATAAGAATGTTTATATGTTTACAAGCTTTTTTATAGTTTCTGATAAAATGTTAAATTTATATTTAAAATAGGCTGAAATAATTTGAGCCTTTATGAACATTTAAAATGCCAATATTTACCTAGTTATACTCTTTAAATTCTTTGAGAGTATTTTATATCTTGTATAATTCTATAATATGTTTTGGAGATAGTCATATATTTTTCCCTATTAAATTTACAATATTTTAGATCATATGTGTTGAGAATGAAAGTACTAAAAAAATGTTATGTAACTTTTAAAGTTATTTGTAACCCTTTATCAGTATGATATAAACCTCCATAATCTTGGATATACTTGTGAATATTGGTAAAATCCACAAATATATGCATGAATCTTATGTTTTGCTCATCTGGATAAGAATGTTAAATATGTTTATGATAGCAATTTAAATTTTCTCCATAATATTTTTCAAAAATTTTCTCATAAAGCAATAGTGCAAACAATCATTTTACTCCTTTATAAGTTGATAAAAATCTATCAGCTCATTATCTAACATCTGAAAACAGGAAAATTAGAAGTTGTCCTCCAAGGATAGAGTCCTGGCATACCTCAATAAAAGTTCTGAATTGTCATTGTCATAAATAAATATTTTATTTTATTGGAAATTAATATGAAGCCTAAAAACACACACACCTACATAATTACTCGAATGTAATTTTGTTTCACTTCGCAATGACACAAAACCAAAAATCAAAACTGGTAGGCATTACAAGTAAAAACACGAAGTATTGCCCTGCCTTGGGCATTGTCTTTCAGTTTGTTGTATATGACCAAAATATAGAAGAGTTAAAATTACTCCCTTAGTTAAGGAACTGTTCCTTTCTATTTTTTCATTCTGCATTTTCTATGTACACTAAAAGTTGCTCATTTTTTTCCCAGAAGGGTTTTTTTTTTTCCTGTACCTTTTGGAGTGTTGAACACATCAATATATCCTTTAAACAATGTCAGTGTTACCTACATTGTGATCTCTATGTAAACATGCAGTAGAACACGTACTTGTAGGATGAACTTGAATATTTTCAAGTCCCTCATTTACTGATCCTTTCCAGGCAATAAGATGCTCATTTTCAGGAGGTATAACAGGAATGCAAAACATTGTCATTGGAAACAAGTCATAAACAGAGGTAAGTGAGTCTTGTGTGGGTCACCTAAAGATGTGTCACTTTACGAATTTCCATCTTGGCCACTTTTCACTCTTATCTCACCACCCCTTCACACTGTTAACTAATAGATCTGCTGAGAGAAATTATTTTCAATTATGACAATATTTTTGCATGTAAAGGCATTTAAGGCCCCCTTTAAATCTGAGTATTTAAGCATCACATGTGTCACACGTAGCTTCTCCCTAATTGATTGCATTTTACAGGAGAAAATTAAGTCCTCTGAGAAAACAAGGGCACATATTGTATAAAAAGAATTGCTTATTTTTTATTAATTAAAATTATTTATTTATTATACTGCCAACTGAATAGCCCCTTTCTCCTCTTCTTCCATTCCCTCCTGTGCCTTCCTTATTTTTCCCCACCCCAATCTTCTCCTACTTTTCTGTTCAGAAAGGGGGAGTCCTCCCATGGAAATCTTGGCATAACAAGTGGCAGTAAGACTAAGCACCTCTGCTTCTATTAAGACTGAGCAAAGGAAGGCAATATGAGGAATAGTTTCCCAAGAGTCAGTCAAAGTTTTAGAGATAATGCCTGCCCCCATTGCTACAAGTCCTGTAAGTAGCCCAATATACAAACCTGTCATATATATGTAGAGGCCCTAGGCCTGTCACATGCAGTTTCTCCGGTTGTTGTTTCAGATTCAGTGAGCTCTTCTGAGCTGAAGTTATTTAATTCTCTATGGTTTCTTGTGGTGACCTTGACCCATCTGTCTCCTTCAATTCTTTCTCTCTATCTCCACCAGTATTCTCTGAGCTTGACCTAATGTTTGAGTGTGTGTCTCTACATGTGCTTCTGTCGGTTATTAGACTGAGCCCATCTGATGATAATTGGAGTAGTCACCAAACTATGAGTATAACAGAATATCATTAGGCTTCATCAGCTTGACTTTATTTCTTCTTCTATCATGCTTGGATCTATCCTAGGTCTCTGGGCCAT
The DNA here is from genome assembly GCF_014885135.2 of Alexandromys fortis. Classification (NCBI taxonomy): domain Eukaryota; kingdom Metazoa; phylum Chordata; class Mammalia; order Rodentia; family Cricetidae; genus Alexandromys; species Alexandromys fortis. The sequence continues at coordinate 3,317,181 of NW_026068070.1, forward strand.
CTAAGGTCTGGGTTCTGGCAGTCCAGGCAGTATCAGCAGTGGGTTCATTCTATTGGCATAAATTTCAACCTGGACCAGTCACTGATTGGCAACCTCCTTAACCTCTGTGCCACCATTATCCTAGCACATTCCACAGGCAAGACCAAAGCTTCTGTGGTTGGGTTGGTGCTCCAATTGCTCGCCATGTTTGCCTTTCTGGGGCTGGGTTACTTTATTAAAGATTTTTTTTTTTTCTGGCTTCAACCATTTGGCTTCAAATTTCATGATATTATTAGAATTTGAATTAAAGATTAGAGCATTTAGGTAAAAGACATACTATGTTATCTTTAAATAAACTGAGAAAATGTCAATTATGAGCTATTTTCTCTTACATATAAAATTATGTTTTATACACAAAATGTAATTAAAGATATAAATCCAGTGCTGGAAGTCTGGAGGGAAACTTTATAAAAATCTAAACTAATGTGCAGCCTAATGACCATGGATACTGGGGATTCATTTTTAATAACTTTATGCATTAACTTATTTTATGTTCTAGCCTTAGATTTCCTTCCCACTTCTTTTTTTAGTTCGTTATCCCTCATTTTCCCTCTATTCCTCCCAGCAACCCAAAAGAGCAGGTCTCTCGTGAGTTTCAACAAACCTGGTAAATCAAGAAGTAATAAGACTAAACAATTTCCCACATATTAAGATGGAGCAAGATGGCCCAATTTGAGTACCAAAGGCCTTGAAAAGAGTTGAAAGTAGCCCCTCTTCTCACTGTTAGGAGTCCCACAAGAGGACCAACTCCACAACTATAACATATATGCAGAGTGCCTTGGCAAGTCCCATGCAGGCTCCCTTTTTGTCAGCTCAGTCTCTGTGAGCCCTGATGAGCCCAGATTAGCTGATTCAGTGAATTCTCCTGTGGTGTCCATGGCATTTTGGGCTCCTACAATCCTTTTGCCTCCTGTTTTTTAGGTTCACCAAATTCCACATAATGTTTGACTACGAGTTGACATCTGTTTCCATTAGCTGCTAGATGCCATGTCTCTGATTATATTTGGGCTAGGCACCAATCTGGTTAGAGGAAATGCTTAGTCAGGCTACCTATCTGTTATGATTAGGAGTCTAAGCTTTGGCCTTTTCTCTTTCTTGTAGATTCCTGGGAGATTCCCTTGGCCTAGATTTTTACCTAACTCTGAAATCTGCCCCCATTTCAATAGTCTATTTCAGTACTCTCCTCATTGATTCCCAATACCTGATCTCTCAGGTTTCCATCCTAACCTATCCATGAAACCCCTTCTCTATAGAATATGGCATTTAACAAAAACAGTGATGACAACTCATGCTGGAGAGGTTGTGGCAAAAAGAAACCACTTCTGCTTTGCTGGTGGGAATGCAAGCTGGTACAGCCCCTTTGGATGTCAGTGTGGCAATTTCTCAGAAGATTAGGAAACAACCTTCCTCAAGACCCAGTAATACTACTTTGGGGTATATATCCAAAGGATGCTCAATCGTGCCACAAGCTTTGTTTGTCATAGCCAGAACCTGGAAACAACCTAACTGCCCCTCAACCGAAGACTGGATAAGGAAAATGTGGGATATTTACACAATGGAGTACTACACAACAGAAAAAAAAAGACATCTTGAATTTTTCAGGAAAATGGTTGGAGGTAGAAAACATTATTTTGAGTGAGGTAACCCAGACACAGAAAGACAATTATCACATGTACTCACTCATAGGTGGTTTTTAAATATAAACCAAAAAAAAAAACGGCCTACAAACCACAGTCCCAGAGAACTTAGACAAAAATGAGGACACTAAGAGAGACTTACATAGATCTAATCTGCATGGGAAGTAGAAAGTAGAAAAAGACAAGATCTCCTGAGTAAATTGGGAGTATGGGGACTTTGGGAAGGGTTGAAGGGGGAAGGGGAGAGGCAGGGAGGGGAGCAGAGAAAAATATAAAACTCAATAAAAATTACTTTTTTTTTAAAAAAAAAGAAAAGAACCTAAACAGAAATTGTATGCAGCTGTGGTGACTTTGTTTCATAATGAAAGCATTTAGGAATGTAATATTTACTTAACTCTGGATGTTACAGTGTCCTGTAATTTTTGAAAATAAAATCAATAATCTTTACAAAAGAAAAAAAAGAATATGGCATTTAAAATATTTTGTTATTATAAGATTTTTATGACAATGAGGCATATCTGCTCATGGCACAACAAAATTTAGAGAAAATGATGGATGTCAAAGAAACTTCATAAGAGTTTGCTTTCCATGTGACAAGAGTAGCCATTTGGGCAAGAAACTGTTTTTGCCTTGACTGCTTGGCAGTACGCTGTATAAACTGGACATGCAGGAATCTCAGGAAAGTGACTGTTGAACTTTGCAATACATGGTGGGATGGTCCTTCAGGATTCCTGCTTCACAAAAGATTCTGACAGGTATTTGGCAAGACACAGGGAAAAATGGCTGATGAATTTTGCCCTCTCCCTATAACAGTGTTTTTGTTCAATCTTTGCAGTGGCTGTCTGAGTATTTGGGAGTTTTTCTTGCTCTGCTCTGTACTGTCAATGTCTGTCTCAGAACGCCTCTGAGGTCTCTTTAAGCTTGCTTGCTTGATCTTCGTGCTCTCTTGGTGCTCTCTCTTAATCTCCTCTGTGTTGTAACAAGATCTTGGTTCCCTCAGTATTACAGCAAGCTCTCAGCTTTCGGTGGGGTGTGGCTATTAGCTTAGTGTGTCCAGTGGATAGGTTTGGGTTTTGCAGGAGCCTAGCCATAGGAAACTCCCTGCTGGCTGGGTAGAACTCTGAGGGAATTGCGGGAGGGGCCTGGAGTTTTGCCCCACTGGGGAGGACCTGGAGAGTGGGGCATCCCACCCTGTGACTTCTCATTCAACTAAGTCTTTTCAGTATTGGAGCAAGCTGTGCTTCAGAGTTCCACCTAGGTTGCAGGAGGATAGCTGGGTTTGGGAGCGGGGTGTGGCTAGTAGTCTGTAGGGGTTAGTGGTTTGGGGGAGCCTGTCTACAGGCAACTCCCTGTTGGCTGGCTAGAAAAGCCTAGGGAGTTTTGGGACTGGCCAGAGTTTTGTCAAACCAGGAGGACCTAGAGGGTGGGACATCCTGCTGTGTGGTTGTTCACTCACCTCTTAAGTCCCCTCAGTATTGGAGCAAGCTGTGTTTCAGAGTTTCACTGAGGTTACAGGAGGATAGGCAATTTTCCAAATTCATTTTGTCTTTTCCTTGATTTCTTTATGGTATTTTTTAAATCCTCTTTAAGGATGTCTATTATGTTCTTAAAGTAATTTTAAGGGTCATTTTCTTTTACATCATTTGAATTGTTCAGGTCTTGCTGTTGTAGGATAACTGGGCTCTAGTGATGCTTTTGTTTCCTAGTTTTGCTTTTTCTGTAATTTATTGTGTTCTTATGTTGCCATTTAAACATCTGGATTTTGGGTGGTTACAAGTCTAAATGTGGATTCCTGTGACTGTCATAGAATATGGTTGTTTTGTTCCTTGATTTCTCTCTCCTATCTGAAATTTTAGGTTTCTGGTGACTAGGTTGTCTTCAGTCTGCTGGGATTCGCTGTATCTGGAATGGCCTCTGGTAAATCCAAAGTCTTCTTCTGAAGGTGTAGAAGAAGATATGGAGCAGAGTGGAGATGGTGCAGACTGGGGCTCCTAGATCTTTTCTGGCCTCTGGGGTCTGTAATACTATCCTGGTCTCCAGGACAACTGCTGATGTTAGTCCTTAGATACAGCTTGGCCTCTGGTAAAGCAGAACTATTCTTCTAAATTTGTAGACCTGGGGGTCACTAGATAGAGTCTGGCCTCTGGTGAAGCAGAAGACTTCTTCTAGTATTGCAGACTGGGATATGGAACCAAAGGTGAGGAAGATGGGGACACAGGAGGGTATGCAGTCTAGGATTGTTGGGAAGATTTTAAATGAGTTTTGTGGGCAGTGGACTTTGTCTTACGAGAAATTTCTAAAACCAACCTGGTCTCCCATATGGCTATTGTTGTTTTGGGACCTAGTATGGAGCCCAAGGGAAGAGAACTGATATTCACTTCTTATTTAGATTCTGTACATGGGATTTAAAATGAAGACAAGGGAAATATATTTTACTTTTACTGAGAAGAACCATAAATTGTGAGAAAGTACAACATTATAAAACACAAATAGAGTTAACTGTGTCAGCTAAGTCTTTGCTTAGGAAACCAAATTAAATCAAGTTTATTTTATCTTGGATTTAAAATTTTGATGAATGATCAAACACTTGGGCCTATTGCATTTGGACTATGATGTTGGGGCAAAAGACTGATAGAGAAAATTATGCACATATTAGAAAGTAAAACAGGAAGACTCTAAGACTGAGGTCCTAATACCCTCAAATACACAGGTTTAGTGACTTAAACCACTTTACTGGATTCATAGCTACTTAAAAATGACCAAAGCCATTTATAAAGGATACAAATATTATTGGCTATTGTGGTTCCAGAGGCTTAGGTTATGTGATTATTGGATCATAGGATAGTATAGAAGCAGGCAGACATAGAATTAGAATAATATCTGAGAGTATATATACTGAGTCACAGGTTGAAGGCCCAAACAATGAGAGAACTGACAAGGTTTGGGGTAGGCTTTTGAAACCTCATAACTCATCACCAGTAAAATTCTTCCTCCAACAAGGCCAAGTTCCTAATTATTTCCAAAGAGTTCCACTAAATTATAAGCAAGTGTTCAAACATAAACCTATGGTGATTATCTCATTAAAAAATGAAAAGTGTTAAACAGAATACTGGGTGGCACAAATTTTGAGTGCCTTGAAATTATATATAATATATGTAAAAATTGATGCGAGACAGTCAAAATTTTCTAATTAATTTAATCATTCAAAGTCCTATGTTCAATAGAACAGTTAAAGTAGATGCAATATAGTCAAAATGTTCTAATAGCTATTAATCATTTAAAGTCCTATGTTCAATAAAACAGTTCAAGGAGATGCAATACAGTCAAAATGTTCTAATGCATATTAAGCATTTAAAGTTCTGTGTTCAATAGAACAGTTAAAGTAAAAAGTAATAGTACTTGTAAGGTAGCATCAGCTGCAGCAACTCTCAGAAATATTTGCAAGGTCAAGGCATTGCTCATGCTGTTTGCATATTCATAATTGAACCATTGCATTGCTAAGCCTCAAAAAGAAACCATGATGGAAAATGAACTCAAATTGTATAGCCTGAGATATCCAGATTCACAACCTGGAAAAAAGTAAAAGGCAGTGCTTCAAACTGAAATATTCTCCAATCGAATGCATAATTTTATTGAGGAGGGATTACTAATGTATAGAGTGGTAATAAAATATGATTAGAAGAAAAATGGCTTTTTTAGCTCTGTTGTTTGATACAGACTAGTCTCAGGGGTATGGGAGGAAGTGCAATCTGCCCTCCAGCTAGAATGTACAGATGTGACCTTCAAAAATTTAATATCTTTTATTCTTCTGAGAAGCTGTTTTACATTTTTAAGTGCCTTCCTTGTCAGCACCACCTGTCTGCATGCAGTTATCCCCCAGAAGGTTCAGTTCACCGACCAATTGGGAAAAACTAGATATTTATTCATTGAAAGTGGTTGTTTTCCCCCTGAAGGAACAATAGCAATCATGTTTAATAATTTATTTATTAATAAAGAGAGATTAACTATTTCTAATTCTGAAATAAATGATACATATAACAGTTTAATTTAAGCAATGTTTAGAAAATGTCTAGCACATGTCTAACTAAACAGAAATGTAAGAAAATAGCAAATATAAAGAGAATATATTAATTTACAGTAATATCTATTGAACTGGATTAAATTGAGGAACTAGAGAAAATTAGGAAGTTAAAATTATAACTGATGCTAATGGGAACATAATACTTTGACTGTAAACATGACTTAGGATTTTACTAATATATACGATATTGGGAGTTGGGTGAAATTTTATTGAAGACATTAAAGAATTATTATTTCACCCAAAGCAACTTCTTTGGGTGAAATAATTTTGGGTGATCAATTTCTTTATGCTTTACTGAAACATGGAGTAAAGACCAGATCTTCCTTTTATATTTGCAAACTAGCAAACAATGTTTGTTATTTCTAAAGATCCAAAGACTCTGATGCTTCTGAGTGTCCGTAGCTCATAAAAGAACTGATTGTACTGAGTTCTTGAAAGAAAACACACAACAGAAGAAAGGTTTGGGAGAACATTTGAGATAACTTTTTAAAACAAATTGAAGTTTTATAAAAGAAGCTACAGGCAATTGAATTTCATTGAGAAAAGATAATGTCTTCCCAAGAGATTGGCCCAATCCCAATTTGTCAATCATTATATATATTGATGAAGACAAGGGAAATATATTTCACTTTTACTGAGAAGAACCATAAATAGTGAGAAAGTACAACATTATAAAACACAAATAGAGTTAACTGTGTCAGCTAAGTCTTTGCTTAGGAAATCACATTAAATAAAGTTTATTTTATATTGGATTTAAAATTTTGATGAATGATCAAACACTTGGGTTTATTGCATTTGGACTATGATGTTGGGGCAAAAGACTGATAGAGAAAATTATGCACATATTAGAAAGTAAAACAGGAAGACTCTAAGACTGAGGTCCTAATACCCTCAAATACACAGGATTAGTGAATAAGGGTAATTGNTTTGTTGATATTTTCCCTTTCTGTGTAAGCTTTCCTTTTATTCCTTTTCACAGGTAGGTTGACAGCTTCTCTGGTGTGTGTGTAGGTCTCACCCCAAGGGTACCACTCTTGTGTTAGTCAGGGTTCTCTAGGGAAACAGGTAAGATTAAGATAGATAGATAGATAGATAGATAGATAGATAGATAGATAGATAGATAGATAGATAGACAGACAGGTAGACAGACAGGTAGACAAGAAAGATAGGTAGATAGATGTTAGATGAAAGATTAATAGTTCTGCATTTGAAAAGGAAAATTAATGGAAAGATTTAAAGATATTGAAGAGAGAAGAGGTAAAGGGAATATCATGTAATTATTTTCAATTAGAATTGAAAAAAGACGAAAGATTTTCTTCACTGAAACCATTGATTGAAAAATCCAAAGAGGAAGAAATTTCAAACCATGAGCTATTCTTGAAAAAAAAAATCAATATTTTTTTCAAAGAAATTAATCTTCATGCTAATATTCATCATAAGATTTATGTTACATATATGTGTAGGTGATTGTCTGAGTGTTAATTACCAGACTAATTTTTATTCTTAGTTACTCAAAATAGCAAAATTTAGTGTAATATTTTTTACCAGTTACCTAAACAACCTCGACATAAACAGAGAGACAATAAACTCCATTCCAGAGAAATACTGACTAGGTAGCCTATTTGAATTGTTGTTTGCCTTTAAATACTCTGCTGTCTTTTCCTGGTTCTACAAGAAGAATGAAAAGAACATTACATGCAAAATTCTGAGGCAGGATTCTTCTCATAGCTCACCACTAATTCATGTGACTTTGGCACGGGGTACAAATGAGGAATGTAATAAAAAGCTAATCAGGCTTCTCTGCTTGCAGTCCCGAAGAAAGAAAGAAATTGACTTGAAACCTGTCTTAAAGAGACTGTCCATGGACAGGAGACCTAGGTCAAATGTAGAGAGAGGAAAGGGATCCTGGGTGTTTGCTGTGCTTCTTTCTGGTTACAAGACAATGATTACAAGTTCTCATCCAATGATAGTCAAATCTGTGTCACTAATGTCTTCAAGAATAAATCTTATACAGCACTATAGTCTCTCCAGAATAAGATCTGATTAAAAAGAGTGGCCAACTGTTGAGGGGTGAGGATGCAGGTCAAAGAATCCCAACCTAACTCCAAAATATTCTAATTATATTTTCTTTATTTTAAGGGGTAACTCCACAAAACAGGAACAAAAAGTCCAATCTCAGTTTTGTAGCATGGGAACTAGAGAAAGCAAGCCCTGGGCAGGTAGGGGGTTTTCTCTGGGTACCCAAAGGTCACATCCTATCCTGGTCCAACCTTTTAAACATCATTGGCTAACTGAGGTTCCCCATCACTTCCCCCTTTTGACTAAATAAGAGAGTTCCAAACCCAGTAACAAACTATATACACTAGGAACATATATCAAGTATAAAATTAGAATTACACCCAATATTAAAAATATTAAGCAAGAAACACATGGTATATGTTTTCATAAATATTCTATCCTAAGGAGTCTAAGTCTTGCATTGGAAATGGCTTAGCTAAGTCATAAGAGGAAGATAACTATGACTATCTAATCCATCAAAGGACTAAGAAGAGAGATAATATTATTTGAGTAGGCAGGAAGTACAATCAAGCCATGGGCATGCTTGTATGATGATTATCCATAAAAGCCTTGGTGACAGCTACTCCATAGCCAAAAACACATATGCCAGCATGGGTGACCACTTACATTTCTGTATCTCCACATAAAATTGAAGGTAGTTTGGCCAATAAGAACTTCTCCTTTTCCCAACAAATACTTACTTTGAGAAGTAAAATCGTTCATCCTATAAATTTCAGGAAACTCTTGAAAAGGTGTCTTAAAGTTCAAAAAAAAAATGTTTTATTTACTTTCTGAAGGCTAGAAATTCTTCCAAGCAGGAATGTCTCAATTACAAGCAATCAGTGGCACAACATTTAGCTATTATTACAGTTAGGACAATTATATTTCAGAAGTCTAATGGTTTATGTAGATGTCATGTAGAATTAAGTAAACTTTAATTAGTCTTAATCAATATGGTAGCATATAAACCTTATTCTTAGTTAAAATAAGGAGAATATCTAGTTTTTCAATTTTAGTAAGATAAAAGTAATACTAACTTTTCAGACAGAACATAAAGTTATTTTAGACCAGTGAACAACTGAAAGAAATGCTGAACGTATTCAAACAACCATTAATTATAAGATAAAAAACTAATTTGTGATTGATTGTAATAGCTATTCATTAAATAACAGTGGTGATAAGATTCTGATTTTGTCAAAGATTGATTGAAACCACTACAGTTTATTTTGCTCAGTTATTGATAGATAGTAAAACTCTGGGTGAAATACAGATGAAAAAATAAATGACTCCTTAGTACTCCAAAAAGAAAATAATAGAGGGTGGAAGGAAGACTAGTCAAAATTTGAAAATAAATCTAAATAGAATCTACTGCCTTTTGCTGCTTTGTCTCGAAGGCACTGGTCAAAAAACTCTTTGAAAGTGAAACTTTGTAATAGACACCGTCAGCAAAACCAACTAGAGAATATTATCTTATAGCATATCTTCCTTTAAGAGAAGTTGTTCTTTCTTCTCTTGTGGCTGTGTATGAATCCGAGATCTCTTCAAGGTGTCATTTTGCTGATGTGCAGGAACACAAGCACTGAAAGAATGGGAGACAGAAAAGTGGACAAGAGAAGACTCAGTATGGAGAAAACGGCTTTGTTAATTCTGCTTTCATTATTGTTGCTTCATTGTGACAGGAATACCGAGTCATACATAATATTTGGAATGTTGAATAATAAATATTGAATTAGTCTTAATCTTCTGGTGGCAAACATGCGAAAGCAGGCCCTGGAGAAGAAATTCCTTTAAAGTAAAGATCCAGATATGGAGATATCTAGTTACTTATACATACAGTATCAGAGGAGTCATAACTTAAAGCTGATATCTGCATACTTTTGGGGTGTAAGGTGAGAAATGGACTGTATCATTTTACTCTTCAAGTTAAGAAGAATATCTGGGTACCGAAACCCAAGTTTTGAGAACTCACATGTGCACAAATATTTGTGAAATAATGTGGACAAATTTGTTGTCCTCTGATAGTTAAAGGAATATCATTAAGTTATCAAAAGAAAATAAACATCAATAGACAACTGCATATCCATTAAATTCCTTTAGTGAAATAAACTCTACCCAATGAATAAACACTAAGAGAAAAACGGACTGGCTCTAAAATGAATGCTAGATACCTTTCCTTTAAAAGAAAGACAAATTATAGCACAAGAAAACCATGCATTTTAGAGAAGAGAGGACAGAATTAGGGTAAGTATGATATCAAACCTATCATCTATTTAGTTAAATATTTACATTTGTTGATAAAATGTATTAAATGTATCATAAAGTAATTAAGAATTTTATTTTATATGATATGTATCATAAACATCATAAATTACTGGTGCTAAGAATTATATGATTGAGATATATTACTTGAAGTTCTAAAATTTTACATAGGTAAAGAAAATATAGATAGATAGAAAGGCAGATAGACACATACATACATATATACACAGACATTCGTAGATAGGGATATATAAATAGATATATAGAAATATAATTATTATAGGTCTTAGGATCAAAAAATCAAGAATTATTAAGTATTTTCAAAATAGCAATTTAAAATTGTTGGGATTTTCTTTGTTTTTATAGAGAGTCTTACAATCTAGCCCTAGTTGACCTCAAGATCACAGAGATTTCTCTTTCTCTGCTTTGTCAGTTCTGATTTTAAGTGCATATACTACCATGTGAGACTAGACTAGTAAAAATTCTCACTGGTGTCAGGAAAATGGCGGAGGAGTGAAAATAGATAAATAAGCAAGCTAATGTAAGAATGTCATTAAACTATAAAAACACAATAATAATAAAATTAGTCAATAAAATCACTATAAATAATACAAAATACCAACATAATGTGACTCTAAGGAGGAAACTGATATATATACATATATATATATGTATATATATATATAAAACAGATATAATCACATAAAACATTGACACTATGTACAAGCTGAGTTCTACATTTTTCATAACTTTTATTTAAAAATAGTTTTATAAATACATATATTTATATAAAAATACAGATTATACAATGCTCTCCTATGGTTTACTTAGAAGCACTAAATTGGTAAATCAATAGAATTTCCTACAACAAAATAATTTTTGTCTTTGATCCTATCTGTATTTAACTGTATCAAGAAATACTGTATATTGTTTCTGTTACTCATAGAGAACTATAGTACAAAATTTAAAATAGAAAGATAAAAATTAAAACATAGGTGAACATTCAAATTTTATGTCACTCTATATAATAGTATAAAATTTTGCACTTTCGGGGCTGGAGAGATGGCTCAGTGGTTAAGAGCATTGCTTGTTCTTCCAAAGGTCATGAGTTCAATTCCCAGCAACCACATGGTGGCTCACAACCATCTGTAAAGAGGTCTGGTGCCCTCTTCTGGCCTGCAGACATACACACAGATAGAATGTTGTATACATAATAAATATTTAAAAAAAAAATTTTGCACTTTCCTTTCTCCTACCTGGAGTATCATTCGTTCATATACTTACCTTTTACAACCTGTAGTCATAGCTTCCTGATTGTCACTCAGTGTTCTCTTTTGCACTTGCATCCAAGTATAAAAGTCAACAGTAGATAAAATCATGTCATGTACTATACTTCAATGTTCAGGAAGCCATAGCGTTGTCTCACATCTTCTTAAAATAGTCAGTACAGTAAAATTAGAAATTCTGAGTGACGTATAACAATACTACATATAACTTGCTTTATTGATATAAATGTTCTAGTATAGTGTCAATTAATATTGTCATACTTTCTTACTGCATTTACTTCATGAGAAATGAACATGTAGGTCAAAGTGCATCATATGTATACATTAGAGCTGATCACTGAAAATTAGACGTTCAATAGAGGTCTCATTCATGCCCCAACATTAACAGAACTTCTGAACCTGATGATTGAAGGATGTATACTGTCATATTCAAACATTTTGTTATATCAGTACTTTAAACTAAGTATATAGTCTATTGTGTGGTATTTTGAAACCAAATTGGTGGTTAAGGATTATAGAGTACTGATTATTAATAGACCTCATTTGCTTAATTTATACATATTGTCTTGAAAATAGAGTCTAGTGTAATATTCTACAACTTTATTATTCAAATGGGAGTGTTCTTTAGGAAAACAGAAATAAATATAGAAGTACAAATTAGTTTTACAAAAAAATAACAGCTTTGTGTATTTAATGCTAATATTTCTTTATGTCTCATAACAACAGTGACTAATTAGCATTTATATAGTAATGAGGATTTCATAAATTAACAAATCAAATATCATAAAAATGTTTTTGTCTTGTGAACTATAAACTTTTCATGCTGTATTTAAACATCTTGTTTTCTCCATTAATTCAGTTCATCAGAATAAATTTTAGTCAAGTAAGACTATTATTATGCATTAGGAAATGGAAATAAAGTTGAGTGCAAACTTTTTCCTACTGATTTTTCACAATCTTTAAGATTAAATTCATTAATATTAATGAGAGTGGAATGATCTCTCAACAAAATTTTATTACATGTGTTTATTCATTTAAAATGTGGTGAAATTCACATCTTAACAAAGAGAGATTTATTGCCAGATTCATTACAATAAAATCTATTAATTTAGTAACAGGATTTTGGGAGAAGAACAAAATGCATATAAATGAGATTACTTATAGTTCATATCTGCCAAGCGATTAAGCTATTATCATTGAAAGGGTTAGTATTAAAAAGAAAAATTCTAGTATTTCTGAGACCAATATGATGCAAAATGATGATAATTTTTAAGTTGTAATATCCATAAGGAGTTGCTAGAAATTATTATTTTGTGTATCAAATCCAACTTTTCCTTTTATTTTCCCAATTTTTTCAATATTCTGTATAGGTATTATTGTAATTTCCTATTCCTTCTTGACTTCTATTTGATATCACACACTTAAAAATAATTCTCAGACCATCTGGCTACTAAAAACACAGGGTATAGGTCAAGAACTGATTCAGCAGAGGATAGCAGGACAGCTGCTTTGTCACTACGTCCTTCATGGTTTATGCTATCTTTGTTTTAAAAAGACATGCCCTTCCTTTTATTCAGGCATCAGTTTTTGTTGCCTAGAAACATTTAAACTACACCAGTCATTGTTTCATAATTCTTAAAGCAGAGGACTTGACCTTTTCAAATGTAAAATGAAGGCAAATGGACTGTTTGGAAAATGGATTTGATGCATAAAAGGCATGATAATAATGTTAGTATTTCTTAGGTTAACAACAATGATTCTGCAAATGTTACATCCTTTAACTTTGTCTTTGACAATGTTGCAGTAATAATTATTGTTTACACAGCTGAGTATTACAGCAATGCACAAAGAACTCATAAGAGCCTGTGTTGTGGAATCTTGTAAATATGCATCTCAACGTTAATAAATGTCATTGATAAAAATCTGATTGGCTGATGACTAGGCAGGAAGGGATTGGTTGAGACACTCTGAGACAGACAGAATACTGGGAGAAGGAAGGACAGAGTGAGAGAAGCCACCAGCAGAGACAGAAGAAGTAGGAGATAAGCCTCTTCTACCGTGAAAAGATAACTCAGAATGACGAAAGTAGAAAGGAAAGATTGATTAAACATAGGCTACACAAGAAATATGGATTAATTTAAATGAAAGAGTTAGATTTTACAAGCCTAACCTATTGGCCAAGCATTTGAAAGTAATATTAGGCCAATGAATGACTTTTTGTGAATAGTTGCAGGCCAAAAAAAAAAAAAATCAGCCAATGAGGTTGGCTTATTTCAGATAATTTAATTGTTATGTAGACTAAAATTGTAAAATACAGAAAATTGAAGTCACCAGTATAATATGAGGATATGAAGTTGCCAATGTCTCAAGAACATATAACTTATATTAATGGTTTGGCAGGTCCTTCTGTCTATGTGTTGATTTTATTGGTTAATGAATAAAGAAAACTGGCTTACCCTATAGCGTGGGAGAAGAAGGCAGAAAGAGAAGCAGCATGAAGTCTCTGCCAGAGATAGATGTGCTGAAACTTTGCTGGTAGGCCACAACACGGCCTTGTGGTCATGTACAGATTAATAGAGATGGGTTAAATTAAAATGTTGGAGTTAGCCAATAAGAACCTAGAGCTAATGGGCCAAGCAGTGATTTAATTATTAAAGTTTCAGTGTGTTTATTTTAGGTCTAAGCTATCCAGGTGACTGGGAAGAACAAGAACTGGCAATGTGCTGCAGTTCCTTTAAGAGAGGTCTTACTGATTCAGGAGTAGAAGCCACATGATTTCAAAACAGTAGCTCTTGGCCATGGGCCATGGTGCTAGCATGAACTCTGGCTCTTTCATGAGATGGAGCATTCAAATAGGGTTTGTGAGCAGACTCCTGCAGCTCCCTTAATGGCAACATGGACTGGCTGTGTGCCTGAGACTGGGGTGGTGTGTGTGACTCTCAGAGGCTCTACCATGCTGGACTAGGCAGGGCAAGTAGTAAGTACCACATATATAGTAGTAATGGCACAGCTTAAGTTTCAGACTTGACAGGCAAGCAGAAAGTACCATATTACCTTCAGCAATGGTGCAGCTGAAGTTTTTAAGACGTGCTTAGTATAATATGGAGTCTGTAGAAACTGTTCTCAGAAGTGGTACAATTCTTTCTATAGAGGCATATTCTCATAAATTTGACTTTTTAATAAATCTTCACAATATTTATTCCTCTCTTAACAAGAGCCCCCCAAATGGAAATGTTCAAGATTCCAATCATTGGTGAATAGACAATGAACATGTGTACATATATACAATGGAATAGCAGTGTTCTATAAAAGTTAAATTATGAAATTTGAGGAAATATGGATGGAGCCATGACTAATCCTTCTCTGAGGAGTGGATGGGAAATGGAATGGGGAAGTGAGGGTGGGAGCATAGGAGGGAAGGGTTAACTTGCATTGGTTTGCAAAATGAATATTTTTTTCATTTTTTATTTTAAAAAAAAATTACCTTTTATCTTATGTAACAACCCCAGTTTTCCCCTTCTCATCCCCAGAGGGGATTAAAGCCTTCCTTGGGGAGACAACAAGGTCTGGGATACCACCTTGAGGCAGAACCCTAGTCATACCCCCGTATCAAGGCTGAGCAAGGTAGCTTACTTTAGGGAAAGGATGCCAAAACCTCAGTTCATTCACCTGGAGTAGGTCCTGGTGCCATTGCCAGGGCCTCCCCCACAGATCAAGTCACATAACTGTCACCTACATTGAGAGGGTCTAGTACGGTTCCATGCCAGTTCCTCAGTTGTCAGTCCATAGTCCTTAATCTCCTACTGGCTCGTGTCTGCTGTTTCTGTGGTCTTTTCCATAATGTTCTTGACCCCACTTGTTCATATAATCCCCCCTTTTGTATTCAGCTGAACTTCAGCAGCTCAGACCAGTGTTTGTCTGTGGGTCACTGCTTCTGCTTCCATCAGTTACTGGAAGTAGGTTTTATGATGACAATTATGGTAGCCACTAATCTGATTAAAGGGTAAGAACCTTTCAGTCACCCTCTCTACTATGGCTAGGATTCTTAGCTGGAGGTCATACTTGTGGATTCCTGATAATTTCTCTCTTTAAAAAAAATCTTTTTTTTAATTAATTAATTTGTTTATTATGTATACAATATTCAGTCTGTATGTATGCCTGCCCACAAGAAGAGGGCCTCAGATCTCATAGATGGTTGTTAGCCACCATGTGGTTGCTGGGAATTGAACTCAGGAACTCTGGAAGAACAACCAGTACTCTTAACCTCTGAGCCATCTTTCCAGCCCCCCCCCCCTGATAATTTCTCTTTACCCTAAGCCCATAATTGCTACTTCTATCAAGATATCTTTCCCATTGCTTTCCTTTTCTGTCTCTCCCCCTACTCAGTCTTAACTCCTCATGCTCCCACCCCCTCCCTTCCACCATGCTGCCAATAACACAGAAAATCTTAACTATCTTCCTTCCTGCGGTCCTCGATGTGTGTCCCTCTTAATTATTTAAGTGTTAGATATTTGGTTGAAATATCAGCTGACAATGTTTTATTCAAAATTATTTTCCTCTACAGCAATTGTAGTCTTTACCATTTTGCAAATAGCTATTTCTTAAAATGTCTATTCTTTTAAATTTTCCAGATAGCTTTCAAAAGAATGCAAACAAGTTTTCCCCAGCCTCTTTCCTTGGAGTCGCACAAATCCCTGTCTCCAAATGTTCTAAGGGGAAGGCTCAACATCTCAAGCTTCATGTTGAATAGCAGGCTTTCCCAAAAGTTCTCTTTCCCAATTGTTTTTACCCTTTCTTGTTCTACAGGGATGATGACCTTCTCCTTTCTCTTTCTGGGGCATTAACTTCCCTCAGCCTCCTTTAACATTTTCACACACATTCTAGGTAACAACACGTCAAGATTGTCTTATTATCATACAGTGCTTCCCTGTCACAAAGTAGCCCTTCTTGCCACACACAAAGGAAATTCATTGACTTATACCAGTGAGTCCTGACTACAGTCTGTGAGTCTCCCAAGCAAAATACACCCTCACCTACTAAACAATAAAGCAACACCCACAAAACTATGTTCTCTTGGGTGCCATATTTTCTCACCTTTGAGTCCTATATCTTATCCATCAGAGTAAGCCTTTTAGCTTTATGAACGTCACACAACCCCTCATCATCATCTCTGTTCTTGCTTTCCTTTAGCCTTTTCTATAGTACGCAAGCAGATTTTGTAAGTAGTCAGATTAAGTCTGTGACCTCATGTCCTACTAAGTATTCCTTGATCACTGTGATTCAGCTCTATTTCTTCTTTAATAAGCTTGACTTATTCTTACCTTGGAATTGCTTCACTTCTTATTCCCTCTTCAGAGAATTCTCCCCAACCCAGACATGTTTATGTTTTATTACCTCACATGTGTAAAGTGCTCAAAGATAATTTTCTCAATGTAGATTTCCTTGGTATCCCTTTATTAAAGTTGTCCTACTTTCAAACAAACAAAAAAAAAAAGAATGCAAACAAGTTAGTAAGACACTTGGCTGTTTTGCTTCATTTAAAAATGCAAATTATCTTTTCAATCAAAAATGTATAAACAATTATAATGACTGAATTGAAATTTGACATATATTTCAGAACTATAATCTGTAATCCCTGGATAACTTTAAATTTAAATTATACTGAATATCTTTATGATTATGAATTTTTCTATTTGTTATAAAATGAAAAATATACTAAAGTTATGTAATTAACAAATTCAAGAATAATTAGATTTTTCCAACACTACCTCAAGGAAAGGATGTAAAATGAAGCCTTTATTGTAAGGAATTATCTCATTAAAAGTCAAACAAGTAGAAAAATAGAAAAAGCTTAATGTCTATCCTGTAGGATTGCTCTCAGTTTTTCAAAACTATCAGAAGTAAAATGGTTATATTAGCTTATTTTCTTAATCAAATTACTTTATTCACCAACTAATATCTGTTACTTTACAATTAAGGAATTATGCAAAATTGAATGAAATTCATTTTGAGATTATAACATGGTTAATTCATGAATGTTGAATTAGATAATTAAATCAAAGTATCCCAAGAAGCATGAAAGTGTTCACAGATTTCTCTTGAACATAATGAATAACTATAAAAAATTGGTAATAAATATGACAGTGGAACAATATTGAGTAAATTTTGTAGAAATAAATTAATATCTGAAATATATGTAGGTAGATACATAAATTGGTGGATGGTTGTAGGCAGACTTATTTCTCACACTTGTCCCCAAATAACAGACAGGCATATTTATATTAATTATAAATGCTTTGCCAATAGTTCAGGAATATATTACTAACCAGTTCATACAACTCAAAATAATCTATTTATATTAACCTATGTGATGCACTGAGGTTCATGGCATTTACTTTTCTAGCATATCTTGATTATATTATGCTTTGCTTGTGACTATTCTCACACAATCTTTCTACCTCCCAACATTCCCAGTTTTACTCCCCTGCCTTATTATCCTATTCAGCTATTAGCCTACCAAACCAATCAAAGCAATACATAATCACCATGCACAGAAGGATTATTTCACAGCATCTTTCCCTTTTTATCTAATGAAAAAGGACAATTTTATCCTTGACATGGGGAAACTATATATGAAAAACAGTTATTAAGTAAGAATTAGAGTTACAATGTCAAGTCCATTTGTACTTGCCAAATTTAGAGAAAATACTCTAGTCCCTATCATATCTTTGTGATTCTAAAGTTATATAGCTACTTTATTTTTTATAATAATTAAAGAAAACTTTAGTTATGATTATCAAGTCTTCAACTCCATCAAAAATCTGAGAAGAGTATAATATTACCAGAGTACACAGGAAGTATAGAGCAAACAGTATGTAAAAATAAGAAATGACAGAAATGGGTACCGGCCTGTCCAGTTTCATCTGTAATGTTGGGGTGTCTGTGCTTGGCCTACAGGTTTAGAATATCTGACAGACTTTTCTGTAAAGCAGAAATTTTGAAGGTCTTTTTTTGTCTTTGCAAGGTCTTTGTTTTTTTATACTGCTTGTCAAAATTGGAGAGCATACTGTCCGTAGTTAAGGTCAGTTTTATGCCTACAGGCTAAATTTTGGCAGAAAGAAAGAAAACTCCATATAAAGTTTCTTTGATGCCTATCATCTTCTCTGAAGTAGATTTGTGCTTCCAGGAGCAGACATGTCTCATTGTCATAAAAAGTCTTAGGATATTAAATATTTTAAATGCCATACTCTGTAGATCATTGAAAAGTTTGAAGAACATCTGTATATCTAATTATATCTGTATATTACATTGAAAATACATAAAATGAGTATAAAGTTTGACTATTATAGATTACTATTAATCCATATCTCTTAATTATATATTTTATTTTTCAATGAGATCCATAATCATACACTAAATGGGAATAGAAACATATATACTGCATAACAAAATTAAATTTGTATCAAGAAACTAAAACCCATGGATTTAATAATCTACCATTTTAACTCATCATATTTATATTATATCCCCATTTTTTATTTCAAAAGAGATTTTTTTCCAATTTAAACCATTAGTTTAGTCCTAGTCTTCTAAGATCAATTTCAATTTGTAAACAGTATCCCTTAAATGATAACAAATACCCATAATGCATCATTTGGTAAAATGTTTATCATTCTCTATACTGTTCCTGCTGTTTGGAAGTGTTTGGGATATTTAATGGAATCTTGAGAAAAATCAGGATCATTTTTAAGTCTTTCCTAGTGTATTCTGTGAAGTGAGATCATCTCAATCAGCAGTCATGAAACTATTTTGGATGCTGGATCACCTGGGTCATTAATTTTTATTGGTGTTTGGGCTCCTTGAAAATACATAAACTTTTAAAGGTAACATACATGTCTGTACTATTACAAGTATAGACTGTGGATTGCTAACAAGTCAACCAAAGAAGAATTTTTTGTTTCATGTTTAAGTAGGCAAAATATATATTATATATTTGTAGTTTTGCTCAGTTTATTTCTCTATGTTTGTAGCCAAGATTATAGGGAATCCTTCATTAATCAAACCTGATAATCTTTAACCTTGAATGAATGAATCCACAACCTTTAATTTCCTGTGGAAATAAAAGCATAACTCCTTTCCTATAGTTTTATTTTTATATATTCTTCCTTTTTGTTCAAGACATTTTTAAAATACATAGGTTAGATTAATGCAGCAGTTTTCTTTTTTTCCTTCATCCTTTTTTAATTAATTTATTTTTTATTGAAAATTTCCACCTCTTTCCCTTTTCCCACCTTCCTCTCCTTCCTTCACCCCCTCCCCCTCCCTCTCCAGTCCAAGGGCAGTCAGGGTTCCCTACCCTATAGGAAATCCAAGGTCCTCCCTGTTTCCTCCAGGTCCAGGAAGGTGAGTCAGTTTGGATACTCCAGCAGTTTTCTTAATCAAATATGCCTTAGCTTCTGTGTTCATTAACTAGCAATCAGAAAATCTAAATATAAAACAACAACAAAAACAACAACAAACAGAATCCAGACTCTGTATTTTTTGTCATTATGTGACTTTTTTCTTTTATATTATTTTGCTACCTTTTATGGACTCTATTATTCTTAAACTATTTTTATATCCTTTCTCATTACTCTCCTAAGACTATGTATATTTTTAAACACACTGTGAAGTGTTTAAAGGTTCTTCCTTCCAAATCTGTTCTTACTGTGTATTTGTGTGCTTTTTCTGATCACATGAGGCTTTAAATTATTAAGTAATGTCGTTAGGACATCTGCCTCTTCTTTGGTGCCTTACTCTACCTTGCTGGCTTCCCTAAGAGCCTAGCTTCATGGATGAGTTATGGTGTTAGAATCATTTACAGCCACAACTTGGGGAATTTTTGAGTCCACACTGCCACCAAGTAATATGTGAACCAATTGTTCATAAACCCTTTTAAGTGCTCAGTAGCAGGACCCCATAAAAGAGTTGTGCCCATTTTTACCACTAGAACTGATTCAGAAAACCATTTATTAAAGGAGCTGAGTCTCTGCTTGCCACTGGGAAACAGAAAAGTCAGGGAATAAGAAGCTGTGTGTGACTCTGGTTTTTGTGTGTGTGTGTGTGTGTGTGTGTGTGTGTGTGTGTGCGCGCGTGTGTGTGTGTGTGTAGAATCCTTTTTAAATCTGGGTCAGTTCTTATGTGGAAATTCTGGTCTCATGTTTGAATGTCATTTATAGGTAAACTTTTTTTTTCCAGCCCTGGTTTTCAAATATCACAACTGGATACTTAATATTAATCATACCTGTTCAGTTTATAGCTCAAACTAATTACTATCGAGCTCTTAAAACTTAGATTGACCCATTTCTATTAATATATATACTGCCCTGAAGCTTTTACCTCTCTAGCATGTCTTGCTTACTCTCCATCTGACTGGTGACTCCTCAGACTCCCCTGTCTTCCTTCCAGCATTCTCAGTATTCCTCTTTTGTTTCCTCTTCAGAAAATATGCTGTTACCTACCCATTCAACTTCACATTCAGCTTCACAGTTTGTAACAACAGTAGACATCCCCTTATCATGTTTCTAACCCTGAGTTTTTCTTTACTGATCAATGGTCCTTAAATGATAGGATTGTCTGGCAATCATATCATATCTTGTTTTATATTATCAGTTTGTAAGTTGTTTCAGGGGTGCTTACTTAGTTTCATATTACAAAGCTAGAACTATAAATTATTACCAGGGAGTTTACCAAAAAAAAAAAAAATCTCAAGAGTTGATACATTGCTAGCCATTGTTTTTCTCTCTTCCTTTTACTCCATGTCATGCAGGCTGTTCTGGCCACTTCTCTGTGATAAATACATTTTTTTTCAATGAATTTTGCCCAGATGTAATGCATGATTGTTATATTAACAGGTTCTTGCTATATTCTGGCATTTTGCATTCCTTTATCTTGTTAGAAAAGGATTCATAGCTTGGAGTTTTTCATCTAAACAGAGTAGTGATATGCATTCAAATGTCATGTTTACAATATTCTAGTGCAGAAGTCAGGCACTATGCTGAGTTAAGACTTCTTTGTTCCATATATCACTTTCTTGGCAGAAGGTTTCAAAATTTATATTCAAGCTGAAACATGGCTGGCAGACCACAACCTCATGGTGATGCACTGATTAATGGAGATTGGTTAGTTAGGATATAAGAGCTAGTTAGCAATACACTTAGGCTACTGGCCAAATGGTATTTCTAATAATAAAGTTTCTAAGTGATTATTTTGTGGTCTTGGCACGGGGAATGAACTAGTGGCCTTCTTGTTCATTTTTGTTGTACTTGAATATATCCAGAAAGATATATTGGAAGCTGCTTATAATGCACTTCTGGTTAACTTAGGTAATATATCTTTCTGGAGTCTTTGATGGTGTCAAAAAATAGACACTTATAATCATAATTTTCCTTAGTTATGATAAAATATAAAGTAGATATAAATATTGTAACTGTAATTTTACTCGATACCTCTCTTGCTATATGTAGCTTTACTATGTTAAAATTAAAACCTTCCTTTTTTCTTTAAACAGAAAAGGGAAAATGGTATGGGAAAAAGAGGAGTGATATTTAAATAATCTATATCTTCTCTCTCTGGGATTCATTTTGACTGGTTATTCATTTTGATTGAAGATCATTACCCTTACAAAATAACATTTGTCCAAAATGCTCTCCTCTCCCGTACCAGTAATCTACACCATTCTTTTATCGCTCATGGGCATTGGATAATTGAAAATCTAATGTAGCGTCATGTCCGTAGCCCTCTATTGTGTGCTTGCCTGTATGATGTGCAAAGCTTTGCAAGTAGCTCCATTGCATTCTTCCACATGTCTTAATGAGTGTGAGCTCTCTGTTCTCGGATGGAATGCAGGTCAGTATAGTGTCTATGTGAAAGGGATAAAGCTAATGCAAATTGAGTAAATGAGAGCAAATTACACAAATAATGATCTGTATTACCACATTTCCTTTATTATCCCTGAAAAATTTAGAGACAAATCACACAGCAACACAGTCCTAAAAGAAAAAAAGAAAGTTATTCTAGATTATATCATCATGCTAAAATTCTGTGATCACTTTTTCCCCCAGATTTTCTTTATCTTCTAATCCAGGCTTCAACTTCACAGCTTCAGGAGATGACCTCTCTATGAAGCTTCCATTCAGAGACACCCCTGAAATATCCCTGGCCTTAGTAACTTTCCTTAAGAATGGGCCCATTTCTTTGATCATTAACTCTAAAATCAGAAACATGTGGCCAAAGCTGCCAAGTTCTCTTGATTACTAGGGCTGGAACGTGGCTCTTGTTTCAACTGCATCTTCACCAGCTTACTCACATTCACTGCCTAAGCTTGGCTATCCTGAAACCTCCACTGTAGACCGGGCTGTACTCAAACTCAGAGGTCCACAAACTTCTGCCTTTTGAGTACTGGGAGTAAAGGTATGCCCTACCACACTCGGCTCTAAGGTTTTTCTTTAGTTCCTTTTCAATAACTGGAAATATAGATGGGCATGACCTTGTCCTGAGATTACTACATCCTTTCTTCCCTTTCTTAATCACTTTATTTTCTTGACCATAAAAGTTAGCTCTATTCTACTTTCGAGTGCTCTGTCACATCAAAATTTTTATTTTGTAATTTACACTGCTGATATTGCTAATTTTCACTATAAATCTTCATTTGAGTTACTATTAATATACATGACAGGGTCTATACTGGGTTCTTTTGAGATTTCTTCTGCCAATGTAATTAATCCAAAATTTTCCAGTACCTCAGCTAGATTCATACAGACAAGGGCAAAAAGCAACCACTTTCTTCAACAAAATATCATATGAATGATCTCTAGGCATCATAATAAAATTCTTCTCTGAATCCTATTGATCCGGCCTTCAAAAGTTCATCAAATTACAGGCAGCACCACTATCTTCCATGCTCTTATGAGTATGGCCCATTAAGTGGAGTTTAAACCATTCACCTGTCTTTCTAACTCAAACTGCTGAAGTCCATATTACTTCAAACAATATCATGATCAGGCCTATCACAATACCCCAGTCCCCGGTACCAACTTCTGTCTTAGGGTTTTTATTTCTGTGAAGAGACACCATGACTACAACAATTCTTATAAAGTAAAATATTTAGTTGAGGAGTTGAGGAGGCGTGCTTACAGTTCTGAGGTTCAGTCTATTATCATCATGGAAGAGAGCATGGGAACAGAAAGGTAGATGTGGTACTAGAGCTGAGAGTATAAACAACAGAAGTCACCCGACTGTCACACTGAGGGAAGCTTAAGCAAAAGAGGCCTCACAGTGACACACTTCCTGCAACAAGGTCATACCTTTTAATAGGTTCCTCTCCCTTTAGCAGCCACTTTCTTTCAAACCAGGACAGATGTTTGTATCATTTTTACCAACTTTTGAACATGAACAAAATGCATTTTGATAAAGAAATAATACTAGGGCTAGAGAGAAAACTCAATAGTTAAACAAGAATACTGTTCTTTCAGAATACCAAGCACCCACCACCCACCACCTAAGTCATTTGGTATGTCTAGTTCCAGAATATCCAGGGCCGCTGTCCTTGTCAGACACTTATATACATGTACAATATCCACTCAACTGCATGCATATAAATAATTATAAATGAAACAAGAAAAAATGGCGAAAACTATTATTTTATTTATAAATTTAGCTAGATAAAATATATGCTTTCCAATAATCACACAACAAAGGGATATAATAAAATTAGCTATGGTAAGAATATAGAGATCTTATATATTTTTAAGTTTCTTTAATAAAAGTGAAAATTACTCACTATATGCAACTATTAGTAAAATTTCACTTTAGTATTTATGCTTTTATCAAAAATTTGTCATAATACACATATGCATATTTGTGCTTCAATTAATGAGCATGTTCAATTTTACTTATGTCAAAGACAAATTAAACACCTACTATAAAAAAACAAAAGCACATAAAGATCAATCCCACTTTCATATCTATTATTTTCTTTTACCTATAATAAAAGTATCTATGTCAATGTATAGATATTTAATATATGAATATTTTAACTTGAGATGTTACATTCAGCTCTAGGGAAAATATCTAGATTTATCCATTTTTTAATTAACCTCACTCAACTGAAATTTGCCCTCCCAGTTTTTGAGAGCTATACTAATGAAAACCCACTGTTAAAAATGCAGCACCTTTCCATTAAAACTATTTTCTGTTTCACTGATTTCTGCATCAGTGTCATGATCAAATGACCCCAATTGATGAACCCTGGTCTCTGTAGGGAGAACTACTATCCTGTGGAAATCATGACCCTTTGTCTCCTCTTCTTCATTTACACCACAGTTTAAATCCTTTTCTTTTCAAAAGAAAACTGAAAGAAAGGAAAATTATAGAGAAAAAAAGAGGCATATTAACTGTAATAATGATTATGTTTCATAATAACATAATAATTTTTACTTTTTCAATATATTTCATTATTGATTTACTGATTTATCGTATTGAATTTTTCCCTTTAACAATCCCATATTAAAATTAATCAAGTCCAGTCATTTTTAAGCATCAGTTCTTATATACTACCATTGGTTCTTGAGATTGAACTCAGGCTGTCAGACTTAGAGTGAACACTTGAGATTGAACTCACATTGTCAGACTTACCCAGCAAACATTTTGATTCGCTCAACCATTATTCAGACCTCACAGTTTTCTTTGCTTATATTAATCAGAAAATATTTAACGTGTAAAAATCATAATTGTAATACAGATGTAGTATATTTTAGTATGATAGACCAAGGAGTCAGTATAATATGTAGATGATGGAAACTTCTATCATGCAGTGAGTGTAATCAGCAATTCAATGTTCACTAATTGATGCATAGAATTCTATGTATCTTATTCTTTTAATTTTGATAGTCTATGATGTTCTCTTTTGAAGTATCTTTACTACTCAATGTATAAGTGTCTCTGAAGCACTTGTCATTTTCTCTAGTTTATCTTCCATTGTGATCTTATGTTGCTCATTTCTAACATAATAATACCAACTTGACATTTTTCTAAACTCAAGAAAAATATATCCATTATCCAAACATTTACTATCAATTCATTTTAATTATTTAATTACAATCGAATATAAAAAACATTTCAATATGGAGTACCACTTGGAGAAAATAATACGGAAAAAATCAATAGAATGAAAATAAACTAGACAATACGATTTACGATCAAATTAATGATGTTTTTGTAACATTTTTTGTGCCTACAAAACACATTTAAAGTAACTGAAGATATACAATATTGTGATTTAGTGGGTTGTAATACACTAACACACTACCTCAAAATCTTACTGAGTTAACACACCCAAAATTTACTTATCTCCCATTCTAAAAAGGCTAACAATAGCTGCCAGAATATGCTATGGTAAACAGAGGAGAAAACCATATTTAAAGTGATGGAAATATTTTTGCCTTCTGCAATCCTAAGAATATTTAATTCATATGAAGTCGTTTTAGCTTTAGAGAGCTTTTAAATTATGTGGCTAGCAGAAAATGTCTTCAGTCCATTTTTTTTTTAAGTAAAGTCAGTCTACCCTTAATCTTGGATTATAAACTACCAAAGTCATTTTGGCTCTAATTTTGTCATATTGTCTGAAATGAATATAGGGTTGGCTTATATACTATTTACTAAAAATAAGATAAAGATTTGTTACAGATCCTTTCTGTAACAGCTAATAGATTATAAATATAAATGAAATAAACCCAAGAACAATGGGTATAAAAAAATGGAGAGAGGAAAGACCACAATTTCTCATTCTTACCAAAAACAAAATGAAACCAAAAAAAAAAAAAAGATATAATTCTGGGAGAGGGGGAAATATTCTTCCTTGGGAAAATCAAAGGAACTGATTATCCAATATCAAATTATCATCCTTGAAAACATACATAACAGTAAAATTATATACACTGAACAAGTTGTATTTACAAATCTATTATTAATACATATAGATTATGTGTATAGCAACCATTAGTGTAACAAAAGACTATAAATTTAGGAGAAAGAAGGAATATTTGGAGGGAGGCACAGGAAGGCTGAAATGATGAACATATCACCAAAAGATAAATTATCTGTAGATATTATCTCAGAAAACTGAGTAACCAGAGTTACTCAGTTAAATAAATAAAATAAAATTATAATCCACTTTAACCAGAGATCCATGAATTAAATGTCAACTATGATAAATTGTTTTCATTATATAAAATACCTATAAGTATATATGTTAAAGTTCATACTAATATAATGTATGTTTGTTTAAAAAATACTATAATACATAACTACAACCATCATAGTTTATAGGATTTAACCAATATTTATGTTTTCAGGGCTGACCTTTGATAATAGATGCACAGTTTTTCTAGGGAAGATCAATTCTTGTGCTCGGCATTCCTCAGTTTACTACAGTATTTTGTGTAGTATTGAGGCCTCATGGGCTTTAGCCTGTAAGCTTTGTCTTGTTGACTACTGGCCTTGTGATTATTTTCATATATAACCATGCTAGTGAGATTTTACAGGTAAAGCTTCTGACATACACATACATGTATGTGACAATTTGTCAAAGAAACCATGAATATGAGATACCAAGGAGAGGTATATGGGAGGGATGAAGATAGGAATGGAAAGGGGAAATGATGGAATTATAACTAAAAAGCAAATAGAATAATATTTTTTAAAAATATAGGATTCTTATTTATATATTTGTGTGATCTATTAATCTACATTTTAACTAAAGAAGGATTTTATCAGTATTATTTTTAGTATATTGTCATTGTAAGTTTAGTTAACCTTTAAGATTTTAAAACAATATTAACAATTGAAAATTAAAAAAAAAAACATGGCTTACCTAACAACACATACTCTTTAAAAAAATAAAAGTTCAACTAAGCAAATGTACTCAATAGAAAACCAAATACTTTG
Organism: Alexandromys fortis; assembly: GCF_014885135.2. Classification (NCBI taxonomy): domain Eukaryota; kingdom Metazoa; phylum Chordata; class Mammalia; order Rodentia; family Cricetidae; genus Alexandromys; species Alexandromys fortis. The sequence goes on from NW_026068070.1 coordinate 3,344,525, forward strand.
TTTCTTTCTGATGGCTTATGCTAGTAAACTTGTCTTTAAAATAATTTTCTTATGTAGTGCAAATTATTTCTTTCTTTCAGGTTCTGCATTTGAACTTTTTTTTTTGGCTTTCATACAGCTTTAACACAGCTTGCATAGTTTCTCTATACTTGTTTTTCTTCAGCCTCCAGGTTCACTAAATTGAAAAGGTGACTTCAAATCTTTTTCTTTCAATAGATTTTTATCTTAGCTGTTTTCCTATTATTAAAATAATAAAATCATGAAAGTCACATTTCAGAACTCAGACCTGTATTCAAATATGTATGAATGTTTCTAGCCAAAGTGGGGTAAAATCAGAACAAATGGACTCAGATTAGCAAAATATTATTATAAAATGTATTGTAATTTTTGGTGACTACTCTCTCTTTACAAGTTGCTAGCGAAAGCTCACACTTTTAGCAGCATGCTTCTTAACACTAACTGTTCTTAGAGCATTTAGAAAAGTTGTATAGAAGCCGAAGTACCAAGAAAATTACACCATGTCTTATTGGACTCATTTTAAAGAGCTTTTGTAAGACATTATCACAGAGCAATAGTGGAGAACAATTAGCATCCCACAGATTTCCATTAAGTTTTCTGTAGTGTGTCATGATTTGTTATCCTCACCCTGTCATCTAAATGGAAACAAAATACATAATTATAAATTTTGTTGCTATCGACTAGCAGTGGTATGGATTACATGATAACAGGTACACCATAAAAATGGTGAAGTTTTAATACATTTTTATCTTTTGCTCTTTTTCAAATCCATGGCTTCTTTGTTTACCACTAATTACCATTACATACATACACAGACATGAAATAGTGTTATTTTTAATTACTGTATGATTTAAAATACACTGATGCATGGATAATGTATACATATTTGTATATTTCCAACCCTGGTATAGATTTATGAAGTTTTTCAGTATGAAGGTATAATAATAATTTTTTTTAAATATAATTTTTTTATTGAAAAAAAAGATTTCCGCCTCCTCCCCGCCTCCCATT
>NW_026068070.1:3352142-3359375 GCF_014885135.2 Alexandromys fortis
GGGCGGGGAGGGGGGGCGGGGGGGGGGGGGCCATGTATAAGAAGACCGCCCTGCAGAGGGGGCTGGGGGGGGGGGGTTTGTGCTCTCTTCCGGGACTATCGCCCCTGGATAGCACACACTCACCTGTCCAGATGGAACTCTTCAGCACCTAAACAGGGCCGCCTGGTAGCCCAGTGATCTATAATAATAATTTTAATTTATCCTGAAATCATTAAACTATAAGGAAATGGACTCAATAATGGGGGTACAAATGGAAGCAGATTTTAATTCTATATTCCTCAAAATAAAATATTCAGTTAAAAATCTTCTATAATCTTCAATTATTTCATTTTAATTAGCATGCCACACACCGTTTTAAAATGATGTTCTCAAACAAAATTTATTGTTACTGACTCCCTTTCTTATCTCTTACTCCTGACCTCTGACTTCCATGTGTGTTCTCCAGCAGTCTCTCCAACCATGGTAATATACGAATATATTAAATAATTATAATTTTAAGAATTTTAAATCAAGGATGGGGAGTTGATTCTGTCATTGAAGTTCTCTCTCTGTAAGTGTAGAGATTTGTGTTTTGATTACCTATGGTCCAAATAAAAATCTGAGCAGGGTGGCTCATTTATGTAATCTCAGAATTTATATATGAAGACAGAGTGGTTCAAAAGCCTTGCCTGGTCAGTCAGATTAGCCAACTGGCAAGACCTAATTAAGTGGATATATATAATAATAAAAAACTCTTGAACTCAGTCTCTAATTTCTACATTTGAATTCACAACTACACACACACACATATGCACAGAGAAAGAGAGAGAGAGAGAAATTAAATGTGAAATTCTGAAACAATTAACGTAAAGGAATAAAAAGGAGGGCAGAAAGTGGGGTGGGTAGAAAAGCTTGGATTGATCAAAAAGTAGCTGTATAGTGAATATTATCAAAAATATTATCAAATTATCAAAGAGCTAAAAAATTATCAAAGAACTAAAATATGATATATATTACTATTCACAAGAGTTTGAGACAGATTATTCTGGGCTATCTCAGAGTCAATATCCTGATTATTATTCTTCACTGTCTATTTGACTTCATTTAGAATATCTCAGCAGATGTGTGCCATACATTTCTTGGTGGATTTGTGAGGATTTCCCAGAAATATTCACTTTAAACAAAATTTGTGTACTACTTTCTTATGGCACTATCATATAAGCAGGGGTCCAGACACATTAAAATGTGAAGAGTCAACTATTTCATATCCATCCACATTACTTCTGTCCCTTGTCCCACCATGATGTAAGCATTTCTGCTTTGCTGTGGATTCTTCACACTTTGGCTCAAATCTTTGAACCTGTGAGCAAAATAATCTTTTTTTCTTATAAGGTATTTCTGTTACATATTTTGATTATAGAAATGCAGACATATTGATTCATAAAATAAAAAGAAGTGTATTAAAATATTGAATAAAGAACTATTAACTCATAAGTGCTCAACAGACAATTATTGGTATGAGGATAAAGATGAATAGTAACAAAATAATTCAAGTCACTACCAGAAACTGAAAAAAATAATGTTCAACCCATATCTTTGAGAGAAAATGTAGCCCTGCTAATATCTAAATTTTACTTAAGTATGTTATTTTGATCATGGATTCTAAGACTCTTTTATACTTATTTAATGCACAGTATTTACATACCAAAAGTTTAAAATTATGAAAGAAATCAAAGATATTCATGTTTCAAAATATCACTAAGTTATTATTGCTACTCAAATTGATTTATTGATTTGAACATACAGACAATTACACCTTAAGATATTATTTTTGTGATAGGGACAATTTTTTCCAAAGCACAAGTAAAAGATACAATCCTGGTAAAGGGAAGAGCATAGTTCAGTGAACTACATTACATCATTTCAATATATTTTATATGGAGCTAAATTAGTCATGATAATTTGCTCATGATGAGACTATATACAGAAATTTGATTGAACAAAAAGAGAAACAGAAAGAAGTGAGACATACGTAGGCTGATTATTTTGATAGAAATGCTGAGTAAATTATATGGGAAGATTGTAGTCTTTTCAATATACCATATTGAAAAAATGATGTCTGTTTCAATGTTTTGCATCCATTAGAGCCTATAAATTATAAGAAATCATAATTATGTCTCATGCAATTATAAATATAAGTGAAAATACATGTTTATATTAATACTATAAGATAGAAATAGATGTGCTTACATTTGTTTATACTCTGACAGTGATGAGAACATGTTTGCTTGGTCTTTTAGGTAAGATATGCCAGATCTGACGCTTCAGTACCAATAAACATATTAACAGACTCTGTTTTTTCAGCTACAGCTATTCTAGAGTTAAATTGAAGAGCACTTCTTTTTTACAATCTTAAGATTAGGACACATTTGGTATCCTTTGTTAATCATCATTGTGATAGGTTTTTTTTTTTTTTTTTTTTTTTTTTTTTTTTGGTTTTTCGAGACAGGGTTTCTCTGTGGTTTTGGAGCCTGTCCTGGAATGAAGAGCACTTCTTAAAGACATGGCTCAGTCAAAGACTTTGTCAACAAATACTTGATAGGAATCAGCTGCCTCCCAGACTATGAGAAGTTAAAAAAAAAAAAAAGGCATAATGAAGCTGACATACTTAGTGGAATTATGTGTCACCTGAAAGAGTTTTCTGTAACTGTAGCTGAAACCATTTTTACAACACAAATAATATTAAAATACAAACCAAAATGTAAAATACAACTCTGAATTTATACTGATGTAATAAACTTTTGAACATAAATTTGTGCAGTATGCATGACAACATATGATATATAGGAAAACAAGCATATTTTCCTTGCAAAAATTCTCAAAAGGAAATGTTTGACCATAATCTTTATCCTTTTATTGTAGACATTGCATGGCTATTGTCTTTTTTAAAGGTGCATTAAGAAGTCAAGGGGGTAACTCTGCAGAGAAGAAACCTGACAGGGAAGATCTCAACTGTTAGTTTTGGCTTTATGTCACTGTGAGGTTGTATGAGAAACAAATTTTAAAAAGGCACTTAATTGTTTCATGATTTCTGAAATTTCCGCTCATGGTTAGCATTCTCATTATTTTGTAGCTGTAGGGAGGCAGAATGTCGTGGGAGGGTGAGGGTTAAGTAGAGCAAAGTTGTTTACCTTAGAGCAAGCAAATGGTAGAAAATGAGAAAGTGTAGAGATTTATTTCTGAAAATAATTGTCAAGGGCTCACCCTAAATAATATTTCCTTCTGCCAGATCTTGCTTATTAAAAATTCTGACATTACCCCGTATTTCCAAAAATTAGACTATTTTCTTTGATTATTTTTATTACATGCATACATGTGTTTCTATATATATTGTATATATACCTATATACCACATATATACTGTTTATCATCTATTGTCTTTTATCTATCAATTTATCTGTGTGTATGTGTGTACACAAATATTAACATAATAATTGATGGGTCCACTTTTTTTGGTTATATAGTCTCAAAACAACCAAAGTTTCTTTTTAATGGCATTCACATGGAAGGCTCAGTAAGTTAAGAGTAACTTTAGCATCAGTAATTCCTCAGCTGAGAAAACTGGCAAAACTTTGTGATTGTAGTTAAAATAAAAATGTATAAGTCATAATAAAGTTGATGTGTATAAGCAGATGAAACTCATGGCTGACCTTAATAGATAAATGTACCTTTTTCAGCCTCAAAAAATATAAATTTAATTAGATAAAATAATTTGGATACTGACAAAAATACAGTCAATACATGAATTACACTTGACTAATGAGGAAGTAAATTACTAAAGCCATTCTGGAAAGTATTTGAAAATCATCACATATAAAATTTATGCCCATGATACAACATATAAATAACATTCCCAGACACATTTTATTCAGAAAAATCAGACTCATACTAATCCAAAATTGAGAATAACACAAATGTCAAAATCCATCAGTTGTTAATGTGAGATACGTGTTTACAATAGAACACTTCAGAAATAAAAACAATAAACTATTGATAAGTATTCCAACTTGCACTTATCTAAAGAAATTAATGTGCAACCCTGTCTACAAATATTACATATTGTGCAATTCACTTACATAAAATTCTCAAGAAGAAGGAAATGCAGAGATAGAGTGCAGCTATGGACTATGTGTGGCTGTTTCTAGAGTGGAAATAGAGTGGTTCTATTCCCTGACTCTGGAGATGTTACACTTCTGGTCTAGATGAGACACTATGGATTTGCAAATTAAAATTAGTGAGGAAGGCTTTAAGGCTAAATAAAAACTCTCCATTAATTTGCACAGGCCTATAATGTTAATTTTCAATTTACAAGATATAAAATTGAAAATATATCTATTTGACCATGTAAATTAGTTTTATGTATGCACACTAGTGTATATACACACAGTGTATTTATTTGGAAGACAGTGTTCCTATTCAATCATTCCTCAATGGTTTTCTAACTGAGTATGGAAATCTATTAAGATGATCATACAGTATTATTCTTTCAATTTGTTTACATGATGGATTACATTGATAGATTTTCATATGTCAAGCCATCCCTGCATCTGTGGGATGAAGCCAACTTGATCATGGTGGATGATTTTTTTTTATTTGTTCTTGGATTCAGTTTGCCAGTATTTTACTAAGTATTTTTACATGAGGGAGATTTGTCTGTAATTCTCTTTTATTCTTGTGTGGTTTGGGTTCTGGGGTAACTGTTTCCTTGTAAAACGGGTTTCCAGCAACTGATGGAAGCAGATACAGAGATCTACAACAAAACACAGTGCCGAGCTACTTGAGTACAGTCCAACACAGGGAGAAGTGATAATATGAGAAAAATCTTCAAGATCATGATGGGGATACCCATGGAAACAGCTGATCAGAGCTAGAGAGAGCTCACTGACTCTGGACTAGTAGCGGGGCACCTGCATAGGACCAAAGTAGCCCACTGAATGTGGGGGACAGTTGTGAGTCTTGGGCAGTCTGTGGGGCCACTGGCAGTGGGACCATGATTTCTCCCTAGTGTATGAACTGGCATCATGGAACATATTCTTTATCGAGGCATACCTTGCTCAGTCTAAATAAAGCGGGAGAACCTTTGTCTTGCCTACAAGTGAGGGGTCAGACCTTGATGATGCCTTACCTTTTCTGAGGAGTGGATGGCAAGGTCAGGATAAGGGGAGGGGGTGGGAACAGGGATAGCTATGTAAAATGAGAAAAAATGTATTAAATTTTTTAATAAAAATATTTTCCGTCTCTAATTTATGTTATTAAATAACACTTGTTGGCAGGACCTCATAAGTATATTACATAATAATTTATTAGGAAATAATTTATTTCATGTAGAAAATGATGAAGCGACAGGAATAAAAGATGTCAACATAGCTGGGCAGTGGTGACTCACACCTTTAATCCCAGCATGCAGGATTATGTCCAATTACTTGTAATTTGCTGTACTGGGTTCTGTGGAGCAGAATTAGCTATAGATTTTGCCATGTAAATATCGAAACAAACTAATAACACTCTAAAGACCTGCCAAATTTCACAATTGAACATAAAGTTGTAATGTAATTTAAAAAATCTAACTGTGAAAATAAAACAATTACATTTTCAAAGAGATATAGAAAATGTTTTGTTACTGTAGAGCATGAAATTATTTCACACAGAGAAAAATAAATATGTCTGTAAATGATTGCCAATATTATATTTATATTAACTATTTTTCATTCCTTAAAGAAACTAATATGAATGGAGGAAAAGATAGTAGCTACAGAGCTCTGAAATGTATTTACAATGTATGTAAATAACTTATATATTATAGACTAAATAGAAATTAAAATTTCTGCATGTTAATTACACAATTTTAAATGCTTTATGAAAAACCATGTAGAAACTTAAACATAGGTATGATTATATCCCAAGACTAGTAAATAAATAAGAAAGTACCTAACCTAGTAAGACATTGCCGTTTAGTAGAAGAGCATACATACACAACTATAAGCACCCATAATTCCTATCTCAGAGGTCGAGACTGAGTAACTTGCCTTCCTAAAGACTCCTAAGTCTTAAAGGATTCATTGCATGCACTCAGCATCCAGAATTCTATCAGAGTTTCTAAAGCTTTGAATCTCACAGCATAGCCAGCTGCCTAATCAAATATACATTTACCACTTGCATTACCACTTCGTTCACTTAGGTATGAGCAAAAGTTGTACTGTTTACAGACAAGCAAGAAGAACTGTTAGGAACTAATGTTCATGGAGAGTCAATTCCTCTAAGGTTCAGGACAGCTAGGAAAGGAGGGTCTGACCTTTGCAAAGCTTGATTCCAAGCTGAGGGAAGCAGGAAACACTGTAGCCTGGCTTCTGTGCCCAAGAAATTATTTCACTTTCTGGGCTGAAAGGTATTCTTCTGAAGGATGAATAACAATGAAGTGTAGTCTGTTGTAGATAAGTCCTCTGCATTTCAACATATTTTCAGTACGTTTTGCTTGAAAATTTCATGAAAGAAGGGAAGGAGACATGTTACCCAGTCCCTAAAGAGAGCTCTTCTCTTGCAATCGAAAGATGGAAATTTAAGTCAAGCGATTATTTAAAATGGAAATAACTAAGAAATGTGCTTCCCTGCTCCCCTATCCAACCTTCCTTTATCCCAATCATCCCGTTTCCCCAAGTTACCCCCAACCTCCCCTTCTCACTTTTCTCTCCCCATCTCCCCTTACCCCCCTCCATCCCACCCCCAAAATCTCAATTTTTTCTACTTCCCATAACCAGGAGGATAGCTGTATGTTTTTCTTTGGTATCACCTTCTTATTTAGCTTCTCTAGGATATCAATTATAGACTCACTGACCTTTATTTATCTCTAGAAACCAATTATGAGTGAATACATCCCATGTTCATCTTTTTGGGTCTGGGTTACCTCACTCAGGATAGTGTTTTCTATTTCCATCCATTTGCATGCAAAATTCGAGAAGTCATTGTTTTTTACCGCTGAGTAGTATTCTAATGTGTATATATTCCACACTTTATTCATCCATTCTTCTATTGAAGGACATCTAGGTTGTTTCCAGATTCTGGCTATTACAAATAATGCTGCTATGAACATAGTTGAACAAATGCCCTTGTCATATGATCGGGCATCTCTTGGGTATATTGCCAAGAGTGTCATTGCTGGGTCCAGGGGTAGGTTGATCCCGAATTTCCTGAGAAACC
>NW_026068070.1:3362792-3363720 GCF_014885135.2 Alexandromys fortis
CTATGAACATAGTTGAACAAATGCCCTTGTCATATGATCGGGCATCTCTTGGGTATATTGCCAAGAGTGTCATTGCTGGGTCCAGGGGTAGGTTGATCCCGAATTTCCTGAGAAACCGAAACACTGATTTCCAAAGTGGTTGCACAAGTTTGCATTCCCACCAGCAATGCATGAGGGTACCCCTTCCTCCACAACCTCTCCAGCAAAGGATATCATTGGTGTTTTTGATTTTAGCCATTCTGACAGGTGTAACATGATATCTCGAAGTTGTTTTGATTTGCATCTCCCTGATCGTTAAGGAGGTTGAACATAACCTTAAGTGTCTTTTGGCCATTTGAACTTCTTCTGTTGAGAATTCTCTGTTCAGATCTGTGCCCCATTTTTTAATTGGGTTAATTAGCATTTTAAAGTTTAGTTTCTTGAGTTCTTCATATATTTTGGAGATCAGACCTTTGTCAGTTGCGGGGTTGGTGAAGATCTTCTCCCAGTCAGTGGGTTGCCTGCGATGTCCCCAGTTAGTTCCTGGGGCACCTGAGGACAGGGAACCTGAAATGACCCTATCCTATAGCCATACTGATGAATATCTTGCATATCACCATAGAACCTTCATCTGGCAATGGAGCACCGGACTAAGCTCCCAATGTCCCAATGAGGAGCAGAAGGAGGGAGAATATGAGCAAAGAAGTCAGGACCACACGGGGACAGTGGGGCTGATCTATTGGGAGCTCACCAAGGCCAGCTGGACTGTGACTGAAAAAGCATGGGATAAAACCGGACTCTCTGAATATGGCGGACAATGCCGAGAAGCCAAGGACAATGGCACTGGGTGTTGATCCTACTTCATGTTCTGGCTTTGTGGGAGCCTAGACAGTTTGGATGTCCACCTTCCTAGAGCAGGGTGGAGGGGGGAGGACTTTGGACTTTCCAC
>NW_026068070.1:3371071-3384985 GCF_014885135.2 Alexandromys fortis
GGTGGAATTTTTTTTTCCAATAAAAAAAAATTAAAAAAAAGAATAAAATAGAGAAAAATGCCAAAAAAAAACCAGTAGTAAATGCTACTGATGTAAGAAAAGCCCAATTCAAAAAGATCATTATTTTCTAATGAAAAAGAAAGGGGAGGCGGGGAGGAGGCAGAAATTTTTTTTCAATAAAAAAATTATATTACAAAAAAACTGAGTCAATAAAGTAATCCTCAAAATAAAAAAAAATAAAAATAAAAAAAATGGAAGTAATATTTAATAAAAACAAGTATATATATTTTGATAGGGATTTCAATATTGCAAATTATTTTGGTTTTAATCACTTTAATATTTATTATTATGATGTGACTAACTTTTATAATTACTTTTTTTGATAAGATACAGTTATAACTTTATTTTGATGGTTATCAATAATTTTGTTAATATACTAAGGTAATATATATAAACAACTATCAAAGGAAATTGATGAAAATGAATAGAAGTTATAATAAACCTGTGGGATTTTATTAATTGTAGAATTCTTCTGTGAAAATAGGTGATTTGATGTGTATAATGTGTATAGCTAACAGTTATAGAGAATCCAAGCATATATTAATCTTTTAAATGAACATTTTAAGTGTTAAGTTTTATGGATTAGGAGAAGCACTGAGATATCTGAGTGTCATTTTTTGATCCGTCTTTATTTTTTATGAATTAAATATATAAAATGCATAAATAAACAGTTCATTTATTTCATTCCTATTCAAACTTGATGAAGTGATTTTCGAGGTTGAAAGCACAATGTACCTTTTTTTTTTTTTATCAAATGGACATTATTATGAAATGCCAGCAAAAATGAAGGCAAAAACAAGAGTGCCTTCTCACAGGAAGAAACTATGAATTTCAGGATTGAGCCCCAATATCAAGAGAACACAACGACTGTAACATAAAATATTTAATATAATTTATTTGTTTTCAGGTACACATGCATATCACTCTAATAACTTCATCTGGTCTTGAAAAAACATTTTTCTTTAGTAATTTAATGTTTGTGTGTAAGAGTGAGACTATTATTTCAGATTGACAATGAGGGGTTTAGAAGAGATAGCTCAGTTGGAAAATGCTTACCACAAAACCTGGCAACCTAAATCTACATACCCCTTAAGTAAGGAAAAAATAGGTAAAACAACCTCTATGTATAGACAGATACAGGAAGATTTTTCACATATTTTAGCCTGCTTGTCTATACTAAGTTTTGAGTCCCAAGTCCCAGCGAGTGATCTTTTCTCAGGAAGTAAATTTGATAGTCCCTGATGAGGAATCAGAATCAGTCTTTGTATCTAGAATCCATATAAATTACGCACAGGTATATGTGGACTTAAACAAACACACACACACACACACACACACACACACACACGGGGGGGGGGGAGGGGGCTCCAGTGCCCAACAGATTATTGAAGAGGCAGCAAAAACACACAAAAGAACATTTCTTTTTTTGTTGTTTTTTTTTGTTTATTTCATTTTTTTTAGTTGTTGCAAAAAAAAAAATTCCCATTTCCTCTCCACCTCGCATAAATCGCCCCCTCCCGCCACTCCATTCCTCCTCCCTCTCGAGAATGAAGAGCAGTCCAGATTCCCTGCCCTGCAAAAAGTCCTAGGTCCTCCCACTTCTATCCAGGACCAGGAAGGTGAGCATCCAAACAGGCTAGGCTCCCACAAAGCCAGTTCATGCATTAGGATCGAAACCTAGTGCCATTGTCCTTGGCTTCTCATCAGCCTTCATTGTCCGCCACGTTCAGAAAGTCCGGTTTCATCCCATGCTTATTCAGTCCCAGTCCCGCTGGCCTTGGTGAGCTCCCAATAGATCAGTTCCACTGTCACAGTGGGTGGGTACACCCCATGTGGTCCTGACTTCCTTGTTCATGTTCTCCCTCCTTCTAAAAATAGACCCATATCTATCACCATGCACAAAACTCAAGTCCAAATGGATCAAAGACCTGAATATCAATCTGAACACACTGAACCTGATAGAAGAGAAAGTGGGAAGTACCCTACAACATATGGGCACAGGAGATCGCTTCCTTTGTATAACCCCAGCGGCACAGACATTAAGGGCAACATTGAATAAATGGGACCTACTGAAACTGAGAAGCTTCTGTAAAGCAAAGGACACTGGCACTAAGACAAAAAGGCAACCTACTGACTGGGAGAAGATCTTCACTTACCCCGCAACAGACAAAGGTCTCATCTCCAAAATATATAGAGAACTCAAGAAACTAGACTTTAAAATGCTAATTAACCCAATTACAAAGGAACATTTCTAAGAAGGATAAAGTATTGCAATGTATTAAAGGGAAAATAACCTCTAGATTGTAGTTATAATGACTTGCATATATCTTCCCAATAGTGCCAAAAATCTTAAAAATATAATTAAGTTGGCAGAAATTAAAAGTAAGGTTATTAATAGTGGTACTGATTGATGGCATTTATATTTTCATATGAGGTGCAAATATGTTTTATCTTTTGAAGAAAAATTTTATATCTTAATGCTTCACATACAGGCTGCCTCATCTTCTAAATGCCCTTATGGCTATGTTGTATCAGAAGAGTGGCAAGTTCTATGTTAGAGAAAAATATTTTCACTTCATTTGTTCTTGATTTAGTAGACCTCTGGTATCACCTTGATGTTTTCAGTAAGATTCAGAAAATATTTTACCTTCCAAAGAATAACATTTGAATAAAATACAATGGTGATTTTTTAATATAATTTATTTATTTCTTTATCAATTAATTAAAGATTTCTGTCTCTTCCCCACTGTCGCCTCCTTTTTCCCTCCCCCTCTCCCAATCAAGTCCCCCTCCCTCATCAGCCCAAAGAGCAATCAGGGTTCCCTGCCCTGTGGGAAGTCCAAGGACCACCCACCTCCATCCAGGTCTAGTAAGGTGAACATCCGAACTGCCTAGGCTCCCACAAAACCAATAGGTGCAGTAGGATCAAAAACCATAATGGTGATTAAAAAAAAATGATGTCATTTACAGAGAATGGAATAATTGTGGTTTTATTCAACCTTTTTTGTAATTGTAGAGATAATGAAGACATATCATTAGTCATTTCTGTTCATAAACATAAATCTATTTCCTCTAAAAACTCAAATGATTAGATAAAAAATGTTTTTCTTTGAGGTGTCAAGAATCATGAAGCCTTCAATATGATTTTTATTGGTTTGTTCCAGACAACATTAGAGTTAGTGTTTATTATCTACTTGACAGAATCTAGGCAATGGATTAATTGAGGTTCATTAACAGTTTTTTGTGAGTGCTCTATATTTACTTGGTTGGAATCTTGGAGGAAGGAGAGTTGAACATTATCAAAACAGCTCTTATTCATCTGATTTTTAATTGTGAATGTAAACATGCTAGCTGTCTTTAGTTCCTACTTACATGAATTTTTTCCATAATGGTTTATAACTTCAACTATGAGCTTTAGTCAGAGTATTTATCATTGCAGCTGGAAAGAATCTAAGGGAATATAAAATCCATTAAGCATGTTTACTTAGCTGATATCATCACCAAGTCGCCTATCTCTTTTTGGTGTTTTATAAGGTGGATTCCTATTTAATTTGCAGATGGAATTATTGGGAAGTTGATTTTACTTTGACACACCAGTATTAGTGCAGCATGTATCACTATTTTTAGGTATTCTATCTATCCTTATTAGAGAAACTATTTGGTATTTTCAGTATAAGATAGCCACTAACAGTATAGGAATGTGGTCATTTTCTTCACCTACTAATTACTTACAAGTAGGAAAGAATCTAAAATTGAAGGAAAGATAAAATTTATTGACTGATAACATTCCCAGTATAATATCTTTAATGGTACAATAGTGGTCCTTTACCTTAGAGATAACCAGCACTGTTTACTTGTATCCAAGATTCAGTGAATAGGAGGGGAGTTATGCTTGGTGCTGTAAACTTAAACTAAACAATTTCAGTACAAGGTAAAAACTACTTCACATCTCAGTGTGGATGACGGTGGTGTTACAAGGTGCTGCTCCTAGATGAAGAGGTATGGACAGTTGGGATGTGTGTGACTCTTTATAACTGCAGGATACCCATTGAACACTATGTGGATCTCTATGCAGAAACCAAATTTAAGAAGCAAAGGAAAATGTATTCTGAACAATATAATGAAGAAAAAAGATGTGTTTTGTTTCTGGACGTGTTTTCAAGTTTTTGTCTTTCACTGGAAGCTTTCTCTATCTTGAAAACAAAACAGCTAGTAGTGGCTTAAGAATGAGGTAGTCAATCCCCAGTTTCCTTCCTGATCTTTTTTTACAAATCCCCAGTCCCATCCCAGCCTCATACTAGACTATGCGTAAGGGCTTGTCTTCTCTCTATTACCTAGGGACTCTATAGATCCTTGGAGCAGATGCAACTTTCCTTCCCTCCTATGGACCCCACTAAATCCCCCTCCCTTATAGCATATTCTCATCACTTCATGTCTGTTTCCAAAAACCAGAAATATATTCTACTTTGAATCCCAAAGGGACACAAGTTTTAGGATGTCAGAAGTATTCCTTTCCAGGTAACCAACAACCACCACATTCTCCTGAGAATGAGGCAGGACAACAGAAATCAAGGAACAGAACACTCAACAAACATAAGATAAGCTTACAAAATGTAGAATTATAATCATACCAAACAAAGATACTTAGACATTAGTGAAGAAACCACTAATGCCAACCAGAGCAACAGGTCTCTACCATAAACCAGTAACCTTATTAAAGTTGACTCTGACAAATACATTTCAGCTGAAACTCAAGACAAGAACGTCAAAATAGCTAGTTTGTGTACTTTACTTACATTAAAGTGGATATGATTAAATATATCAATGAAACCACAAACTGTGGAATGAATTGAAGAAACTGTTTAAGACATGAAAGTAGAAATAATATTACTAAAAAAATAAATTATAATTGAAAATGTAAAATTTAGAAACTCGAAGAGGAACCTCAGAAAAAATCCTCACTTAGAGAACAAGAGATGAAAGAGAGAATATCAGGTAATGAATCCCTGATAGAAAAAGTGGATAAAACAGTCAAAACAGGTGTAAAATCTGCAAAATTCCAGGCACAAAATATCCATGAAATTCTGGACTTCCTGAAATGGTCAAACATATACAATAATAGGAATAGAAAAAGGAAAAAAAAACACAAGTCAAGGCATAGGACATATTTTCAACAAAATTATAGAAGAAAATTACCCCAACAAAAAGAAGGAGCCTAACAATGACCAAGAAGCATGGGGAACATCATACAGGTTGGACTTGAAAAAAAATTCACTTGACAAAATAAAGAAAACCCTGAATAAAATCAATAAAATAAATACCAAACATGCACCAAGCAAACTAGGAAATATTAAGAACTCCCTAACTGGTAATACCCAACCAAATAAAGGAAATATCAGTTTGACAAGATTTACCAATGTTTCCTCTGTGGAAGTATTTTTAAACCTTAGTTTCAGCATTTACATCAAGAAAAAATAAAATAAATCATCCTTTGATTTTATCAGAAACTATGCTGTACATTTTACATGATTTTCTGATTAATCATATGCAAAATATGATTTGAAATTTTTCAATTGAAAAATGAAAAACTGCCATCTCCTTCCAAAGGTTTTTGCATGCATGTCCATTTATATGGTGTACTACATTGTCTGTGTGTTGGCATTTTTTATCATCTTTTGGCCAATTTTTACCAAAATCTATCACCAATTCGTTAACAGACCAATTTTTAAATGGATGTAAACACCTCTCTCTCCAAAGAACAAAGATTCAATAGGGGAAAATTTAATGGGGATTTATGATGTTTTATGTTAAACAACCAGCACTTTGCTTGTACTTTCTGTGCACTAAATTTTCACATGAAGGTGATAATATAATCTTTATAACCCCATATTAAGCAAGGCAATGGGAAGCTATGACTGATCTTGCCACACCCTCTTCCAAACCATTAGGAGATGTAGAGTTACCAGGTACTTCTGCAATCTTGAATTTCACATACGATGAACATCTTAAACACTTCCTGATCACTCTTTCATGTAGATCATAAATATTATCTCTCTCTCTCATTTTCATCCAGGTGGTTTGTGGCCAATTGTATAGTCAAAATCTTACTTTTATCATCTGGCTACTCAAATATTTTATCAATATTTTCTCCCTGGAATAGATGAATGATCATAAGGGTCATTCTCAGAAAACTGTGATTATTAAACATTCTTTCATAAACTATAAACTGAGAATGAAATGTTTGAATGTTTGACTTTCTTTTTCTTTTCCTTTGTTCTTCCTTCCTTTTTCTTTCCTCCTTCTTTTTCTCCTTCCTTTGTTCCTGTCCCTCTTCCGCTCATTTGTTACTCTTTTATTTTTTTTTTTTTGCACCGTCATTGATAAGTTGTTAAGTTGAGAAAGTACCAAGACATATGCTTGGTTTTGGATGCTGCCTTCCCTTGGGTGCTTTCTGTCTGATTTGAATGGTGACCTGGAGGTCTGGCAATGAATGACTAATATCCTTGGAAATATGAGGAAAATTACAAATACTCTTCAACTAATTAAAAGTCTGTAGCAGAGACATCTGCTTAATATATGTAGCAATTTGAGCAGCTGATAGCAGACCACCTCTAAACAGCAAAGGCTGAGGCAGCCTTTTTAAATAAAGTCATTATGAAGAGTAGTGGCACAGACAAGTTTGGAGAGCATCCAAATAGAGTCATAAAATGTGCTAATTGGTATTGAGGATTAGAACACACTAAAAATCAAATCAACAGCACTGACGTTTTACAGTGAAGGTAACTTTTTCTACGCTAATTCCATTCTCTTTGTGTTTTACAGTATGTTAGATATTCAGTGACTAAAGTAGTGTACATTGCTTAGATTTTATGTGTTTAGTGACAGCCAGAAATTATACCATTTTGTACAACAAAATACCAAATTGAAGAGTTTTCCCCAAAATGTAGAATAGTGACTCTTTTAACATATTTATATAATACAACACTTTGAGAAATAAACCGAATCATCTGCATTTGAAATAAAAACCCTGTACACATAAGAACACATATTCATACTTTCTCTTGTAAAAATGACAACTTCTTATGTAGCTTAATAATAAGTGAATATAAGGTTCATGTGCTAAATATTCAGTTGAATCTTCTAAACATGAAAAATAAATCAATCATCTCATCTGGAAATTAATGCTAAGCAAAAAGGAGGAAAACAAGAATCTATTAACGTGCTTAAATGCATATAAAAAAGTATGCAAAGCTGTAGGAAAGAACAACTAGGCTATGTTGTCTGAGGTTTTCTGTTCTGCCCAGTCCTTGTTCTGCCCGGTTCCCACAGTCATTAAGTCCCAAAGAAATCACATAGAGGTCTACATTAACTATAAACTGATTGGCCCAATAGCTCAGGCTTCTTATTAACTCATAACATACATTAGTCCATTATTCTTCATTGTGTTAGCCACATGGCTCAGTACCTTTGTCAGTGGCAAAGTCACATCTTGCTTCTTCTGTGTCTGGACAGGACAACAAATGGAGCTTCCCTCTTCCCAGAATTCTCCTGTTCTCATTGACCTGCCTCTACTTCCCCTCTGGTTGCCTGCCTGTACTTCCTGCCTGGCTAATGGCCAATCAGCATTTATTTAAAACATAACTAACAGAATATAGACAATTGTCCTGCACCAATGGTACATGTTTAATTACATATAATATTGAAAATTAAATGAAGATAACAGAATATAAAAGATTCTTTGAAGATTTTCTAATGCATTTTACTACAGAATGAGGATATTATAACAATTTTAGCAACATTGTTAAGTATAACTTAATATCATGTTACATTATATATAAAATCTGTTTATGATTAATAATATGTGCATTTGTATTTAATATAGTTAAGGGAATTAAACATATTTATTATAAAACAACATTAGTATAATTAACTTGTGAACCATAAAAGTAACATTATAATTTACAGGCATATATATAATAACATAATAAACATAAATATATATGTACAATGTATATTCATACTATATGTATGAATTGTATATATATTTATTAATTCATTATTAATAGAATTTATTTTCCCTCTTTATTAAACATAGATCATTTTCTCATACAAAATCCCTCTATGCTACCTAACTCCTCCCAACCACCTTTCCCATCAAGATCTGCTCCTTTTCTTTCAGTCTCTAGGAAAGAACAGGATTCTAGGAGATAAAACAAAACACAACAAAATAAAAGATAATCAGATAAAAAAATCATATGAAAATTGGAGAAGACAACCCACTCGAAAAATAAAAGAATCCCAAGGAAGGCATAAGAATTAGAGACTCACTTGCTTATACATTCAGGAGTACATAGAAGTACTATATGAAAGCTGTAGCATATAGGCAGAGGACCTGGTACAGACCTGTGTAGCCCTGTGATTGCTGCTTCAGTCTCTGAGTTCATATGAGCTTGAACCAGCTGTTTTAGAGGGCCTTGCTCTCCTGTTCTCCTCTGTCCCCTCTCTCTGCCCACCTCATTATACCACTTCTTTCACAGGGATCCCTGAGCTCTGAAGTGAAGGCTTTTGTGAAGACATCTCATTTCTAGCAGTGTGTCCCAAGAGCACGATTTCTCTCTCTCTCTCTCTCTCTCTCTCTCTCTCTCTCTCTCTCTCTCTCTCTCTCTCTCTCTCTGTGTGTGTGTGTGTGTGTGTGTGTGAAGGCGAGATGTTGCACTTTGTTTTCTGAGACAGGGTCTCTCATTGGCCTGGAGATGTTTTCTGAGATTTTGACTTCTTCTTTCATCACTCTCTTGTGCTCACACTCTCTCTCTCTCTCTCTCTCTCTCTCCATCTCTCTCACTCCACCTCCCCCCNNNNCTTCTGACTCCTCTCTCTCTGTTTTTTTTTTTAATCTGCTGAAAGAGAAGCCTCTCTGATGAATTCTGAATAAGATTCTGATCTACGAATATAACAGTCTTAGGAGCCTTTTACTGTTACATTTTTTATTTAATGAAGATCTGTAGTATTTGGTTTTAACCTAGGTCTTTGGGCTATTGTCTCTTGTTCATGGTCACTCAGGCAGTGTCAGGTACGGGTTCCATCTCATGGAATAGACCTTAACTTAAATCAGGTAGGTTGATTACTCCTGATGTTTGTGCCATCATTGCCCTAGCATAGTTTGCAGGCATGGCAGATTGTATATCGAATGTTTTATAGTTGGCCTGATGTGCTCTTTCCATTCTTGGCAGCTTGGAGAATATCTTGATGTGTAATAGACCCTAGAACATGGGAATAAAGCCTAAGTTTAGGCAACAGCTTTACCTGTTCATGTTGAATACTTTGTGTGTGGGGGTGTCATTTACAAAAACATGTCCTTGCTGTCACTTTGTGAAGAGTTACCCATTGCCTTAAATTGTTTGGGGATAACCATGAGACCCCTTCAGCAAATAATTCAATTGCATGAAATTTACTCCAAGTTCTGGAAGCTGCATTTGATGATAAGAGGTGACCTGTATTGGTTATCTCTTCCTTATTAGTA
The DNA here is from genome assembly GCF_014885135.2 of Alexandromys fortis. Lineage (NCBI taxonomy): Eukaryota > Metazoa > Chordata > Mammalia > Rodentia > Cricetidae > Alexandromys > Alexandromys fortis. The sequence goes on from NW_026068070.1 coordinate 3,380,652, forward strand.
TCAATATTATATATTACAGGAAGTTTCCATTTCCCTAAGTTTCCACACCACCCTCAAATGCCATTCAATTCTTGCTATCTCTTGAATAAATCCCCCCTTAATACCATCTCTCCTCCCCTAAATATCTGATTATCCAGACCTTCTTCGTCTCCCTCAACCACTCCAGTACACCCATACAATCATTTCCATTTCCTCATCTCAGGAACATCCATATGACTAAAAGAAGGAACCTGATCTACACCATTCTGCTATACCTAAATAATCTGGGTCTGTAGACTGTAGGTTGCCTATCATTTAATTAATGGAACATATCCAGATATAAGCAAATATATAATATTTTTATTCTGGGTATTGGTTACTTCTGTCTGGATAGTTTTACCTAGTTCCACTAAGTTGCCTGCAAAATTCATAATGTCATTTTCTTTAAGAGCTGAGTAAAAATTCATTATGTAAATATACTATATGTTCTTTATCTATTCATGTGTTGAGGGATATCTAAATTTTCCAGATTCTGGTTATTACAAATAGAGCTGTAGCTGACATAGTTGAGTAAGTATCCTTTTCATAGTATGAAAACTAATTGCTATCTATCTAGGAACCACCGTACAGATTTCAATTGTTACTGTATAAGTTTAGAGCCCTGCCTACAATGGGTAAAAAAAATACCGATCATATATGTTATTGATCTTAGCCTCTCTCATAAACTTAAAAAGGAATCCCAATGTAGTTTTGATTTTCATTTCCTCAGTGGATAAGGATGTTGAAAATTTCTTTAAATGTTTCAAAGCTATTTGAGATTCCTCTTTTAAGAATTCTGTTTGGATAAGTATCCCGTTTATAATTGATTCATTTATTTTCTTTTTAAAATTCAAATATTATGAGTTCTTTATACATTTCGGACATTTGCCTTCTGTGTGATAGGAGTTGATAGAAGTATTTTCAATTTCTGTAGTTTGCCCTTTATTCAAATGATGGATAATGTGTCCTTTGCTGTGCAGAAGGTTTCTGGTACCATTGTTAATTAGCGATCCTAGTGCTGTGCTATCCGTGCTCATTTCAGGAAGTCTTTTGGGCCAACATGTTCAAGGCCATTCCTTACTTTTGCTTCTATCAGGTTCAGTGTACCTGGCTTTGTGTTGAAGTCATTGGTCCATAAGGAGTTTAGCTTTGTTAAAAGTTATAGTTATGGGCCTATTTCCATTCTTACATATGCAGCCATAAAGTTTGAACAAGTACAGTTTGTTAAGATGCTCTATTTTACCAATGTGTATTTCTTCCTATATCAAAAATCATGTGTCCATAGGTGTGCAGGTTTATGTCTAATTTTTCACTTCAATTCTAAGGCTTAAGTTTTCTGTTTTTATGTCAATACCAAACTTATTTTTATTACTCTATCTTTGTGATGTACTTTGAGAGAAAGAATGGTGAAACCTCCTACAGTTCCTTTATTGTTCAGGATCAGGATTGATTAATAATGCTGGTTTTCGTGTTTCTACATGAAGTTGACAATTGTCCTTTCAACTTCTTTGAATTAATGTGTTGGAATGTCAATGGAAGTTTCATTAGACCTGTGTCTTAGTTAGGGGTTCTATTGCTGTGATGAAAATACTGTTATCAAAAATAAAGTTGGGGAGAAAAGGATTTTTTAGGCTTACTCTTCAGCATTGTTGTTAATAGCTGAAGGAAGTCAGGACAGGAAATCAAACAGGGCAGGATCGCTGAAGCAGGTGCTGACGCAGAGGTCATGTATGGGGATAGACTTACTGGCTTGCTTCTACTGGCTTACTTAACCCACCTTCTTATAGAACTCAGGAACAGAAGCCCAAGAGTGGCACCATCTGCCATGGTCTGGGCCCTCACCCACTGATTACTAATTGCGAAAATATCTTACAGCTGGATCTCATGAAGGCTCTGATTAGTTTGACGTGTATCAAGTTGACACACAAAAACAGCCAGTACGTGTAGGATGGTATTTTTGTGATGTTAATCCTAATTGTCCATGAGTATGGGAAATGTTTTCATCAACAAGATAAGGTTGTTTTCTGTATTTTTTCCCATTTGTTTGTTATTTGCATATAGGAGGACTACTGAATTTTTGGAGTTAATCTTGTCTAGCCACTTTGCTATCAGTTGTAAGAGTTCCCTGGTAGAATTTTCTAGGGTCACTTATGTATACCATCACATCATCTGCAAAGAAAAATACTTTGACTTCTTCCTTTTTTCCAACCCATGATCTCCTTGGGTTGCGTTTCTTATCTTTATGAAGTCTCAGACAGAATGGGGGTGATCCTGTCGCTATGAACCCTCAGAATGAATGGACATGAGATCCTGTCTCCACCCTCCTTATATTTCTGTCTCTACCTCAGGAAGCTGGGATTAATGGTGTGAGCCTCCCACGTACTATGATCAAAGACGTGTACCTCCCCTGCACTGAGATCAAAGACAGAAGATCCCAAGTGCTGGGATCAGAGGTTTGAGCCACCACCAGCTGATTGTTTCTCTTTTATACTGGTTCAGTCTCCTGTAGCCCAAGGTTGACTTCAACGCCTGATCTTCCTGCTTCCTCAAAATGTTGGGATTAAAGGTGTGTGTTATTAATGCCTGGCCTCTACGGTTAACTAGTGGCTAGCTCTCCTCTCCCTCTCTTCTCCAGGGAAGCTGTTAAGATGTTGGAAGCTTTAAAGAAATCCCACACTAGCTCAGAATCGAGAAATAGATATTTATTAAAGGGTAAACTCACAAATCAGAATCCTCCACTTGACCGGTTGAATCACGGGACCCAAAAGAGCAGCAGGTTCAACGATGTTCATAGCAGCACGATTTGTAATAGCCAGAACCTGGAAACAATCTAGGTGCCCCTCAGTAGAAGAATGGATAAAGAAGGTGTGGCACATACAAACTTTAGAGTTCTACTCAGCGGTAAAAAAAACAGTGATATCTTGAACTTTGCATGCAAATGGATGGAAATAGAAAACACTTTACTGAGTGAGATAACCCAGACCCCAAAAAGAGGAATATAGTATGTACTCACTCATAAGTGGATTCTAGCCATAAACAAAGAACATTGAGCCTATAGTTCGTGATCCCAGAAAAGCTAAATAAGAAGGTGAATCCAAAGAAAAAACATATATTTATCCTCCTGGATATTGGAAGTTGACAAGATCGGCGGGCAAAAGTTGAGAGCAGAGGGGTGGGGGTGGGTTGGGGGGGAGGGGAGATGGGGAGAGAAAAGTGAGAAGGGGAGGATTGGGGAGAGCTTGGGGGAATGGGATAATTGAGATGGAGGAAGGGTGGATATGGAAGCATGGAAGTTTTCCTGACCAAGGGAGCCATTTTAGGATTGGCTAGAGTCTTGGCTCTAGCGGTGTTCCCAGGTATCCAAGGGGATTTCCCCAACTAGTTCCGTGGGCAGCAGAGGAGAGGGTGCCTGAACCTATAGTCACACTGATGAATATCTTGCATATTACCCTAGAACCTTCATCCGGCCAGAGTCCCACATTGGAGCACTGGCCTGAGCTCCCAAGGTTCAAATGGCGAGCAGAAAAAGGAAGAACATGTGCAAGGAAGTCAGGACAGCAAGGGGTGCGTCCACCCACTGAGACAATGGGACTGATCTAATGGGAGCTCACACTGACCAATAATCCATAAATACCTATACTTAGAATACCAAAAAAAAATTGAATTTATCTTGAGCCTTGGCCATATGGTTAATAATTTTATTTATGGGCCAGATGATCTCTGAGTCCTCATGGGGTTGCGACCATGTCAAAATATCAGTTTACTTAGGACTTCACTCCATCAGTGTTTCCTCTCTACAAGTTTGCTGTAAAGAAAAAGAGAGCATAAAATGTTTCAAAAGGCTTAGCTTGCTTCATTCATTTTTTTTTAATCTAGGATCTTCTGACAAGGGAGTAGTTATGCCCATAGTCAAGGTGGAGCTTCCACATAAATTAATAAATAGAAGATAATTCCCCATGCCTAAAGGTGTTAGATTATTCAGGTTGATAATTGACAATAATTGTTTCCTTTAAAATATGAAGGTAAAGTTCTCATTTACATCATTTATGTGTGTGCATGTTTTGGCACTTTTGCCATTTCTGAAAAATAATAATCTTTATCTACTTTATTGTTGTAAACATTTACTTTCAGTCCAGTAAAAATATATCATATATTTTTAGCTACAAGTTCATTAGTTTCACTAGTTATAAGGAACAGTTGCAAACATAATAAATAATTACAAGGAAATTTACGGACAATTCTGAAAATTAAGAAGAGGAAATGTAATGCCAAGATTAAATTATTTTAATATAGTATCTCCGTAGTAGCACATACTT
>NW_026068070.1:3385061-3398306 GCF_014885135.2 Alexandromys fortis
ATTACTGAATGTGATTGTCAGTCATTCACATTCTTAAATGGTTCCTGGTAATATTAGCTTTATAAAAAGTGAAGATGTAGAAAATTGAGTTATGCTAAAAATAAATCCCAAATGTGTCTAGATAACAGGTTTATATCCATACAAAAATATGAGAGTTTTTTTTTAAATATTATTTCTGGTACTGGTGGGAAATTGTTAGTTATTCTCTTTATAATAAATAATGTCATATGAATCTAAATTTCCTGTAGAATTTAAATGGAACAACATTTGTACAAAGTATATTTTAATAAGTACTATTACTTTTACTTTAAAGTCATGGCATAATTGAAGAAAGAAACCCAAAATATGTTTTCTCCTTAAGTTGATTGTAATGTTGTGTATATATTTTTAAGCAGTGAAATCAGATTTTCTGCTGTATTTTAATTAAAAAGGTAAATGAATAGCTAGACTTGAAGTGTATGGTTCACATTTTAATTTTTCTTACTTACTTCTTTCTAACTATGGTTATGCTCGTAATATTGATGATAAATAAAGCCCCTTATTTATGTTCATGGTCAATGAATAATTAATATTAGAGTAACTCTAAAATTATATGCAACCTTTTCTACAATGTTATTTGCTAACATATGCACAATTCCTTAAGTTGCAATTCATAAATGTTTTTTTGGACATTATTATAACTTATTCCCATTACTATTTTAGTCTATTATACCTACAGGTTTCCACTTAGTGTTATACACAGTTTGACATGGAGTTTCTGGGCATGTGATAGGTATATAATATGACAAGGGCCAACTGTTATATTCAAGTTTAAAGAAAAAAGAATCAATTCATCTCTGTTGATAATGTTGGAAAAAATATGCCTGAGAAAATCAATGTCCAGGACTCCAGTTTAGTTCAAAGTCAGGGCATAAATAACAATAAGGATGCTTGAAAAACACATAAGGAAATATGTTACTTTGGAAACTCATTTAAAATTGCTTATATAATATATTATATATGGTTCAAATGGAATTTTGTCACCTCCAAGCATAATAGACTAACTAACTTCAGTTTGTGTCACATAAAAGAAACCTTCCTTTGTTAGAAGATTTCAAGAGATTCCACAAACAATATGAGCTATTACCATCACCCTTGATTGTGTTTTGGAAAGTGAAGACAAACTCTATTTCTGAGTGTACTACATACTTCAGAGATAAAACATGTGAGAATACAGCTGGAACTAACTAGGAAACCTCGTTTCTAATTAATTTTTGGGGTACTGCAAAATAATAGGAAAACTTCCAAGAGAAAAATATTAAGCAACAATCCTACCCAGATATAAAGTTTGTGAATCAAAACAATGACCTGACTAGCAAGAAGTCTTTCCAGCAGTTGCACTTTAATTTAGAGTTGACCAACCATTGAGTAGATTTAAGACATTATCAACAAAAGGGAATTCATGCCTTGTTCCGTAAACCTAGCCAACCACCTACAGTTGGTGAGGCCATAGATTGTAGAGAAGAACCTCCTGCTGTCACCTTCCTAAACCAATACAAGGTCTAACTGTATTCAACATGCATTGCATTCATAGGAATGTGAGGCTTTCACAGAACATCATAGAATCTTTTAACAACAGAGAAATGACAGATATCAACAACTGAAAAAAATGACCACTAAGTTACTATGGAGTGTTCAGGACAAGTTAATCATCTGCAATGCAACTCCTACACTGAAGGTGCAGGGGAAATAGTGGAACTGTTATGAGAGTAAATATTATATGATGTGGGAGTGATTTCTTATTAATAAAGAAACTGCCTAGGCCCCTTGATAGGCCAACCCATAGGTGGGTGGAGTAAACAGAAGAGAATGCTGGGAGAAAGAAGCTTAGTCAGGAGTCTCCATGATTCTCCCACTCCAGACAGTTGCAGGTTAAGATCTTTCCTGGTAAGCCAGCTCGTGGGCTACACAGATTATTAGAAATGGGTTAGATTAATATATAAGAGCTAGCCAATAAGAAACTGGAACTAGCCGGGCCAGGCAGTGTTTAAAAGAATACAGTTTCCGTGTAATTATTTCGGGCATAAACTAGCCATGCGGGCAGCCGGGTGCCTGGGACGCAGCCCCGCCGCTCCTAATTCAACAATTATAAGATGCAGATGATTGGCATACCTACTTTAAGACAGTATCTTCTAGAAATAACAGATAACATGCCTGTACCCATGAAACCAACAATGTGGTTATCTAAACAAGACTCACTTCATGAAAATTCTCACTTTCATGCAGGTAAGTGGAACCCCACAAGGCCCTCCTCCAACATGACAGCTGTGGACCATCAATCTAAGAGAGATACAAACAGTTTTCTGCAGGGATATGCTCACTTCAATGTCATCCAGTCTCATGCGTCCAGTCTTAAAGACATATGAAAATGAGAAAAAAATAAGCTGCTTAGTAGGTTTTAAATATATTTGACTGTGTATGTCTTCACATATATATCCATATCCATATATTTAATGATAATTGCATAATAAGGAATCATAAATTTGAGAGAGAATGGGAAAGTGTGAAATGGTTGTCGACTAGGGAGAGAATAGAAATACTAAAAATATGGTGCTTGTATATAAAATTATAAAAATAAATAAATAAATTTATTTTTAAAAAGAAGGTCAGCATAATATAATCCCAATTATGGAATAAAAACAAATATAAATAAGAAAAAATACTACTTTAACTAAGCTGATTACCTTGACCTATATATCTCCTTTCATGGGTTCTTGTGTACTTATTTTACTCAATGATTTTTATGTCGTTTTACTTTCTTTGTTTGCAATTGTTTTAAAAGACTTAGCATCTAAGCTTATTTTATTTATCATTTTTTAGGAGGGGTGGGTTTCGAGACAGAATTTCTCTGTAGCTTTGGAGCCTGTTCTGAAACTAGTTTTTGTAGACAGACCATGCTGGCCTTGAACTCACAGATATCCACCTGTCTCTGCTCCTGAATGCTAGAATTAAAGGCATGCACCACCACTACCAGGTGCATCAAGATTTTCTTTTTGGAGGATCTGACTTCTAATTTGCTACCTAGGTTAAAGATTAGTCTCTCCTTGATGTGGGATTCCCCACTGTATGCTGTGAATACCATTGGTTAATAAAGAAACTGGTTTGGTCTGATAGAACAGAGCTAGGTAGTGAAAACCTGAAGGCGTAAGTCACGAACAAGGCCACACCAGTTTGGAATTATGATTAATAGGGTGTTATTTATTTAAAGGGGAAAACTTACAGATCACCTTCCCAGACAACAGCCATCTGCACAACCAGGAAGGGAGTCTAGTCTCCAGCGGAGCAGGAAGTGAAGAGAACGAGCAGAGGAAATAGCCGCTTTTTTAAAGGGAGAGAGAACACGCCCCAATGGGCTGGTATCACAGCAACTATTGGTTAGAGGGGCGGAAGGACCTCCCGCAACAAAAACCTAAACTGAATTCTCAAAGAAATGAGTCAGAGTCAGGAAGAAGCCATGGAGCTGCTGTTGGAGACAGATGCACTGAAACTTTGCTGGTAGATCACAACCTTGTGGCGATGCACAGACTAATGGAGATGAGTTAAATTAAGATGTAAAAGTTAGCAGACAAGAAGTTAGAGTTATATGTGATCAAACCGGATTCTCTGAATGTGGCTGACAATGAGGGCTGACTGAGAAGCCAAGGACAAGCACTGGGTTTTGATTCTACTACATGGACTGGCTTTATGGAAACCTAGTCTGTTTGGATGCTCACCTTCCTAGACCTGGATGGAGGGGGGAGGACCTTGGACTTCCTGCAGGGCAGGGAACCCTGACTGCTCTTAAGACTGGAGAGGGACGGGAAGGGGAGAGGGGAGTGGGAGGGAAATGGGAGGAGGGGAGGAGGTGGAATTTGTTTTTTTTTATTTTTACTTAAAAATTTCCACCTCCTCCCCTCCTCCCAAATAATTTTTGTATCTGTGGAGGTTTTTTGTTACTGAATATGTGTTCAATTTTAGAGAAGGTTCCATGAGGTGCTGAGAAGTTATATTCTTTTGTGTTTTGGTGGAATGTTCTATAGATGTCTGTTATTGTTTTATTACATGTGTTAGTTCTTTTATTACTCCGTAAGTTTCTTTCTGGTTGACCTGTCCATTGGTTAGAATGGGGGGTTGAAGTTTCCTACTATTATTGTGTGGGGGTTTCTTTTACATATGTGGGTGATCTTGTATTAGGGGCATAGATGTTCAGGATTGAGAGTGCATCTTGATTTATTGTTCTTGCTATGAGAATAAAGTGTCCTCCATCTCTTCAGATTGATTTTAGTTTGAAATCTATTTTGTTAGATATTAGGATAGCTTCACCAGCTTATTTCTTAGGTCTACTTGGTTGGAAAAACTTTTTCCACCCCTTTACTCCAATGTAGTGCTTGTCTTTGAGGTTGAGGTGTCTTTCTTGTACACAGCAGAAGGTTAAATCCTGTTTTCATATACTTCCTGTTAACCTGCCTCTTTTTATAGGTGAATTGAGTCCATTGATATTAAGCAATATTAATGACCAGTGGTTGTTAATTCCAGTTATTTTTCAGTAGTAGTTTTTGTGTATTTCTCTTCTTTATGTTGTGCTGGTGGGAGTTATTAATTGCCTGCATTTTTGTGGGTACAGTTAGCTTCCGTGGGTTGAGGTTTTTTTTCTAGTACATTCTGTAGGGCTGTTTGTGGATATGTATTGTTTAAATCTGTTTTTGTCACAGAATATCTTGTTTTTTCCCATCGATGATGATTAAAAGCTTTGCTGGGTCTCAGTGTCTGCAGCACATCTATCCAAGACCTTCTGGCTTTCATGGTTTCCATTGAGAAGCCCCATATAATTCTGAACCTTTATAGGATACTTTACCATTTCTTTGCTTCTCTTAGTTTTTTTTTCCTTTATTCTGAGTGTTTTGCAGCTTGATTGCTAAATGGTGAGGGTGCTTTTTTTGATTCAGTCCATTTGGTGTTCTGTATGCTTCTTATACCTTCATAGGGATATCCTTCTTTAGGTTGGGAAATTTTTCTTTTATGATTTTTGTTGAATGTGACTATATTTTCTGTGCTTTTGAGCTGGAGTTCTTCTCCTTCTTCTACTTCTATTATTTTTAGGTTTGGTCTTTGCATGATGTCCCAGATTTCCTGGATGTTCTTTGTTAAAAATTTATTGAATATAATGCTTTCTTTGACCAATGAGTCTATTTCCTCTATAGTATCTTCAGCACCTAAGATTGTTTCTTCTATCTCTTGTATTCTGTTGGTTATACTTATCTCTGTAGTTCTTGTTCATCTACCCGGATTTTCCATATCCAGAATTCCCTTGATTTGTGTTTTCTTTATTGCCTCTATTTCAGTCTTTAAGTCTTTAACTATTTGCTTCACCTGTTTGATTTTTTTGTTTGTTTGTTTTCTTGGCTTTCTTTGAGAAATATATTAATCTCTTCTATTTTTGTTTGTCATTTCCTCCATTTCTTTAAGGGAGTTTTTCATTTCCTCCTTAAAGGTTTCCATTATTTTCATAAAGTTATATTTAAAGTCGTTTTCTTCTGCTTCTTCTGGGTTAGGATAATCAAGTCTTCCTGCTGTGTGACTACTGGGTTCTAGTGTCACCATGTTGCTTTTTAGGTTGTTGGAGAAATTCTTGCCTTGGCACCTACTCATCTTTTCTTCAAATGAGGCCAGCAGAGTCTTTGTGCCTTTGTCCAATCCTTGCAGAGTCTGTCTGAGTGTTTGGGAGTTTTCTGGATCTGCTCTTTACTGTCAATGTCTGTATCAGAAAGTCTATATAGGCCTGCACTCTTGGCCTTCTATCCTGGTTTGCTCTCTTGATATTCTCTCCTGGTCCCCTCAGTGTTGTAGAAAGCTCTTGGTCCCCTCAGTATTGTAGCAAGCTCTCAGATCTTAGGTGGGGTGTGGCTAGTAGCTCTTAAGTCCCCTTAGTATTGGAGAAAGCTATGTTTCAGAGTTCTGCTAAGGTTGCAGGAGGATAGGAAAGTTTATGGATGGGGTATGGGTAGTTATTTGGAGGGGCTGTTGGATGGGGTTGAATTTTGAGGGAGTCTACACACATGAAACTCCCTGCTGGTTGGTTAGAACCACAAAGGAGTTGGGGGAGGGGCTCGGGGTTTTGTCCCACTGTGGAGGACCTAGAGAATGGGTTGTCCCACTGTGTGGCTATTCACTTACCTCTTATGTTCCCTCAGTATTGGAGCAAGGTGTGTTTCTGAGTTCCACTGAGGTTGCAAAAGGATAGGCAGATTTGGGGATGGGTTGGGGGTAGTATTTTGTTGTGGCCACTGGATGGATTTGGGTTTTAGGCATCCTAAACTCCTTGCTGGCGCTTTCTTTTTTTTTTTTCCTTAGAATTTTCCCATTAGCAAAACCCTAAGCTTTGCAAGTTAGTGACTACAGAGTGCAGAACTTGCCAAATGATTAGTCCATGGGGAAGATGTAAGAGGTTTACCTTCTCAATATAGTGTATAAACCCATTAAGATCATGAATGTTTCTGTTCTCCCTCCATACTCTTAACAATATCTACATTAAATTTGTAAAAATCAAAGAACTCAAAAAGTATTTCACTAATTTTGGATATTGGTATCAAATTTCATGCTTTATGTCTCAGCAAAGAATTCTAGAGGACATAAAAACTGACTAGTTGCATGCCAATCTGCAACTGCAGAAAGCAACATAATATGTTATACTTGAATGAAAATTCAGGATGTGCCATAGCAGGCATAGTGGAATAGGAATATGTGATTTGAAAATTTATAATACTGAAGTGGATATATAGAGCAATCTTACATTTAAGATTCACAAATTGATATGTTATATCTGAAAATATGAATATGATTTTAGTTTACTAAGCTATGGAAATTGAACTGAGGGAAGAGGCACCAATGTTCTTTAAAGACTGTTTAGGCTTCCTTTCTAAGTCCATCTGAAGTTTAAAAATCAATCAATAAATTACCAGCTGATATTATTGTGCATAATGGCATCTTCAAAAAATGAAGGCAAAAACGAGGGGTTATATAATTTTATGTAATCTTATAAAATAGAACATTATGATGGAAAAATATGACGTTGACTCCTACATATTTAATGAGGTTAACAAATGCAAGACATATTTACACTGGGAAAATAAGCAGTCAGCTTACATGCATACTGCCCGGGCCTGTCTGAAAGGGCATAAGAATGGAGAAGCAGGAGGAAGGCAGTGATCGTCATATTTAAAACTCCTAAACTCTGGTTCAGTTTCTGAACTGATATTACTTTCAGATTCATGATCCAGTGATGAAGGTGTTGAGACCTTTTGGAACAGAAATATCTTCTGCAACTACTCTAGTAACTGAAAAGAGAAATTCATTTTTGTAACTGAAAAGGCAAATCCTTTTTGGGTCAGTTGAATACAGATGCTTCGACCATTGATATGACTTGTTATTTTCATGAAAATTTTATGCCCTCAATATAATTTACTGCAGATACACTAAAGCATAAAATCCACCTCATTTGTCTAATTCCTAACTATGTAATTGCAATCGACTTTGTGAGTGCTTGGCATAACTCCCATATTGATTGCTGTAACATAACTCCTACCTTTGGTCCTTTCTCATCATTCCCTCATTGATCTTTGACATGAAGGTTAAGGTCTGTCTTAGTAAATCAGATAATGTTGAAACACTGAAATCACTATATTTTCAGGGCAATAAGTAGAATACAATGCATCCTGGGACATATGAAGTAAATTTGTAAGGACTGAAGTGAGGCAGAGATGGAGGTCTCTACTGTACCTTGGTATAATTTACAACTTTAGTTTTTGAAGGAAATAGATGAATCAAGAAGTACAAACAGAACTTTTACCAGACAAAACAGGCAGTAGTACCAATTATAGAAATAGCCATTCCAGCAGTAGGACTAAATCCTGACCTCATTACCAGTGGCCCAGTAGCCTGCTCCAGTCATACACCTGTCACTCCCATTCAGAAGGCCTAGTTTGGTCCTATGCTGGTTCCTCTGCTGTCAGTCAGGTGTCTCTGAGCTCCTACTATCTCAGGTAAGCTGTTTCAGTGGATATCCCCATCATAGTTTTGACCCTTTTTCTCACATTATTGTTCCTCCCTATCTATCAATGGGACATTGGGAGTTCAACCCAGTGCTTCACTGTGGATCCCTCTATTTGTTTCCATCAGTTGCTGGAAGAAGGTTCTATGATGACAATTAAGGTAGTCATCAATTTGATTACAGGGCAAGGCCAGTTCAGGCAGCCTCTCCACTATTGTTTAAGGTCTTAGTCGGGGTCTTCCTTGTGAGTCTCTGGGTATTTCCCTACTGCCAGTTTTCTTGCTAGCCCCATAATGGCTCCCTCGATCAAGATATCTCTTTCTTGCTCTCCCACTCTGTCCATTTCCATGTTGACCATCCTATTCCCTGATGTTCTTGCCTCCCTCCCCATGAGAGCCAAAACAATCCCTGTACAATAAAGGATTTCTGGAGGCATCACCCTCATTGACATCAAGCCCTTTATAAAGCTACAGTAATGAACAGCTTGGTATTGGCATAAAAACAGACAGGTGTACTAATGGAATCAAATCAAAGACCCTGATATTAATCCACATTCCTAGGAACTACTGATTTCTGACGAAGAAACTAAAATTATACAATGTAGAAAAAATGTGCATCTTCAACAAAGGATGTTGGCATAACTGGATCACAACATATAGAAGCATACAAATAGATCCATAACTATTCCCATACACAAAATTCAAGTCTAGATGGATCAAAGACCTCAATATAAACCCACTCACACTGAAGCTCATAGAATAGGAAGCAGAATGTTGCCTTGAGTGCATGGGCACAGGAGACGACTTCCTAAATATAACACCAGTAGCACAGACACTATATCAGCAATAAATAAATGGGAACTTCTAAAACTAAGAAGCATTTGTAAGGCAAAGGACACAGTTAATAAGACAAAACAGCAGCTTAGTAAACAGGAAAAGATCTTTACCAACCTCACATCAGGCAGAGGACTGATCTCCAAAATACATAAAGAACACAAAAACTAGATCTCAAAATACTAATTAATTCATTTAAAAATGGGGTACAGATCTGAACAGAGAATTCTCAATAGAAGAATCTCAAATGGCCAAAAGACACTTAAGAAACTATTGAACATCCTTAGTCATCAGTTCAAAATAAATCAAAATGACACTGAGATGCTATCTTACATCAATCAGAACGGCTAACATCAAAAACACCAATGATAACTTATCTTGGAGAGGATGTGGAGTTAAGGAAACACTTCTCCATTGCTTGTGGGAGTGTAAACACATATAGCCATTTTGGAAATCAGTATGGAGGTTTCTCTGAAAATTGGGAATCAACCTACCTCAAGACCAGCAAAGTCACTCTCGGGCATATACCCAAAGGAGGTTCAATCATACTACAAGGATATTTGCTCAACTATGTTCTTAGCAGTATTATTTGTAATAGCCTAAATGTCCCTCTACTGAAGAATGGACGAAGAAAATTTGATATATTTACACAATGGAATATTACTCAGCAGTAAAAAAAAAAATGGCATCTTGAAATTTGCATGCAAATGGGTAGGACTAGTAAAAAAAAATCCTGAATGAGGTAACCCAGTCCCAGAAAGATAAACACAGCATGTGTTTACTCATAAATGGATATTAGATGTAAAACAAAGGATAACCAACCTATAGTCCTGGATGCCAGACATGACAGGTAACAAGAAGATTCTGAAAAAAAAAATACATAGATTACCCGGGAAAGGGAAAATACACAATCTCTCCTGAGAAAATTGGGAGCAAAGGGGTGGGGGGAGAAGGGAGAGCAGAAAGAGAGGTGGGGAGGAGAAGAAATTACAACATTTGTATAACTCATTGTTTCAATAGAAATTTGAGAATCAATCTCTCTGCTTTCTGAATGAATCTCTATTAAATTACACACCTTGATGACTTAATTGGGGTCTTCTAGCAGTTGATTATGATTACGCAAGGCATAAATCAATGGATAAAATCAGCCCCAAGTACCATGTAAAGTAGAACTGCTCAATGGAATTACATTGTTAGAATTTAACAAAAATAAATTGTTAAAATTTTGGGGTAATCAGTATAGTGAATTTTTCTAGCATTGTTGGTATTAAATAACTTGATGGTAGCATTTACACACCACAGAATGACAAAATAATGTGTGTGTGATATCTAATTTTAAAAGTCTTAGTACTGATGGATTAGTTAGGTTATTCCTCTCCTGAAATAAAATAATATTCACAAGTTAAAGTGAAAGTAATCCCAAATAATTATTATTTCTAATATAATACCTTTAACCCACAATTCTAACATGACAATTGTATTTTTCTACTCTTAAAAAAGATGTAACAAAAATTTACAAATCATTTCAACATTGTATATTTTTCCAAACCATTAGAAATATCAACTACCAATCACTACACCATTGCTTACTGTAAAAAATGCTACATAATCCATATTTTAACATATGTAATAATATAAAACTGCCTAATTCACTAATACTTTTATAAATACATATATATGTTGATGGGAAGATGTTCTATTTTCCCTTCAATTAACATTAACGCTAAACTATCTTTAAAGATCTTTTTTTTAAAATATTTATTTATTTATTATGTATACAATATTCTGTCTGTGTATATGCCTGAAGGCCAGAAGAGGGCGCCAGACCTCTTTACAGATGGTTGTGAGCCACCATGTGGTTGCTGGGAATTGAACTCAGGACCTTTGGAAGAGCAAGGCAATGCTCTTAACCACTGAGCCATCTCTCCAGCCCCCTAAAGATCTTATTTTATGTAAAAATCAGGCAACAGTGTAAACTGTTGAGATTAAGTAATAGGCACACATAACACACACAAAAATTGACTGTACAAACATTTGCATATTTGAGTTTATTTCATTAAACTTAATGTTAAAGCAAATCCTTATATTTTAATGCAGTTTTCAGAAAATATTCATCCCAATATCTTACATAATTTAAAATATCACAAGTTTTTTAGAATATAATTATCACTTACAAACTGAACTTGTAAATTGATGTAAGTGTTCATTCTAATCATTATGATAATTTTTCTCAAATAATAATTTACTGGGTTGAAGTTGTTCCCATCGTCATCGGTAAGTCATCCATGATCTGTGATCTTTAAATTCTAAAGTGTTTGTTTTGAATGAAAAGGAATAGACATAAATGTAACAAATTTCTCTGGAAACACATAACCATCTCTTTAACAAGTTTGTGATTATTTTAAGTAATTCAGTCACAATACAATAAAATATAATTTTTAACAACAATAAAGCCAACTTCCTTACTGAATTGTCATATATGTCCTTGCTTCCTTTTCCGTATTATAGGGGAATAAAAAGTAATGAACCACATATTATTTTGTAATGTGCAATCAAAATTTCCCCATTGTGAAGTTATAAGTGCCTCTATTTATAACAAATTTTACCTGATAGTTCTAAATATATTGTTTCAAAATAAAAGTCCTCTAAATAGTTAGACTTATTATGATATGGTAAAATTGTATGCTATTTATAATTTATTTATAAGATTAATAAGTTGTAACATTATTTTACTTCTAATTATTTCCACTTGACACTTAAAACAAAAACTTGTAATTTTGTTAATTCTATGTTTTCTATATGATTTAAAGGCTAGTCTAAGGACTCTGCTACACACAGAGCAAATCTTTAAAGACAATAAGTGTGTTGCTACATTATAAATACTTGTTGAGTGTTTCTAAATTGAACAATTATTGTAAACTGACCCTGACTATAGGACTCATACACCTATATACACTACATTAATATCAATACACTACCAATCAAGTTTTAGAATTGAAGAGTATGTAGAGAAACTAAAGAAATAGAGCCTCAAGACTTTTATTGTAAAAATTTATTCTTTCTTATTCTTTTTAATAAGCCCTGAAAGAAAAGATACCACAATAAAAATAAAAGAATTATTTGATCATCTATTCTCTAAAGGACTACTTATTCAAAAACTTTTATTTACTTGATCTTCCAACTGAGTAACGTATTTAGAATAAGTAGTTAAACCATAATATACAATATAAGAAATATATAGATATTTAGAAATTAAACAAATATAGTATACTACAGCAGAAAATTAGCCTTTACTTTGTCAAAACAGACTCCAAATGAATGACTGTAGAGCTTCTGAGGATTTGGTTCAGTAGTTGATTTTTCTTTGTATACAATTTGAAAACAGCTTGAAGGCAAATAAATGGGTCACTTGCTGTGTTATTTAGCTTCTGACCCTTTGCTACTAGGTCTTGCAGCAGCAGCATTCTGCCAAATGTTGCCTTTCTATTGACAAAAGTATCGATTTTCTGATTAATGTACAACTACTTTATTGGCATTTGCTACAGCAGACATCATTTTAATGTTTATATGATCGATAGTTCCATCAACACTAAGAAACCCTACTGATGGTCTGAATGGTTCTAACTATAGGGAATTTATGTTTCTTGATAAATTCATGAAAGATGTAAATATGATCAAAGCAAAAGAAATGGGTATTTTATATTGTATTCAATTATATTTTGCTCTGTAGCAAGAGAAAAAAATGTAAACACAGCAAAACAAAAAATCTTTCAAGCTATTCCTTATAGGGGAAACAATTGAGTAAGGGGCATTTGAGATTGAGTTGAAGTGCACTTATCTCAGCTAAACCAAGCCCAGATTTCTCATCCAAATACTACATATACATATACTCACACCCTTCTAAATATCAAAACATTGTATTATTCAAAACACCAATGATAGCCTTTGCTGGAGAGGTTGTGGAGAAAGGGGTACCCTCATGCATTGCTGGTGGGAATGCAAACTTGTGCAACCACTTTGGAAATCAGTGTGGAGGTTTCTCAGGAAATTTGGGATCAACCTACCCCTGGACCCAGCAATACCACTCTTGGGAATATACCCAAGAGATGCCCTATCATATGACAAACGCATTTGTTCAACTATGTTCATAGCAGCATTATTTGTAATAGCCAGAACCTGGAACCAATCTAGATGTGCTTCAATGGAAGAATGGATGAAGAAAGTGTGGAATATATACACATTAGGGTACTATTCTGCCATAAAAAACAATGACTTCTCGAATTTTGCATGCAAATGGATGGAAATAGAAAACAATATCCTGAGTGAGGTAACCCAGACCCAAAAAGA
>NW_026068070.1:3399124-3407840 GCF_014885135.2 Alexandromys fortis
GAGGCTGGGAGGAGGCAGGAATTTTTTTTTTCAATAAAAAATAATAATAATAAAGAAAAAAAGAAGATTCACAGAACACACACACACACACACAAAACCCTATGACCATTCCATTAGTTTTCATTCCAAAATAAAAGAGCATGTATATTCCATCTAGCTATTATATAACAAAGATTCCTTCATTAAAATAGTACCATGTTTCTCATAATTGCCTATATAGACAAAAACAAAAAAAGTATTGTATTTATACTCTAGTGTATAGTTATTTTATCTTCTTAAAATTTTTCTCTTTTTCCAGGATTTTTGGCTAGAAAGACTCAGGAAACTCAAGCCCCTGATGACTTGAATTCCTGGCCATAATGAACTATAACCTGAAACTGAATTAGAATGAGACCCTTACCACCAAAATTGCTTGACTCAGGATATTTTCTTATAGTGAAAAGAAAATTAACACATAATGTGGAACCAACGGGGCCATTGCTGTGACTGTGTTGTTTTGGACCACGTGACTCTTAAGTCTTTTGGAGCTATTTT
Source organism: Alexandromys fortis (assembly GCF_014885135.2). Lineage (NCBI taxonomy): Eukaryota > Metazoa > Chordata > Mammalia > Rodentia > Cricetidae > Alexandromys > Alexandromys fortis. The sequence continues at coordinate 3,399,659 of NW_026068070.1, forward strand.
GTGGAAGCAGTTTGTAAGAATTTGGAAATGAAAATGAAGTTGGAGGCTATCCAGGCTATAAGCAGAGCTTAGTGGACTAGTATGGGGGGGGGTTAAAAGTTTAATAATGTTTGGAAAAATGTGACTAGAAGAGACTCTTTTCAGAAGGTTTCAGTGGAAAGCAGGGTCTCTGTTTAGAGCTGGGCTGGCAGTCCCTAACACCTGACTTCTCCTTAACCCCATAAGGGCCACCTTTATCAAGATATCTGTCCCTCCTGAAACTCAGACATCTGGATCCCTCATGTTCCCATCCCCTCATTCCCTCCCTTTTACTTTCCTTCTCAGTTTACCAAGATCTTAGCTATTTCTTTTTTCTAGTGCCCTCCTTGTATGTGCCTCTTAGGTTCTTACTTTTTACCTAGCTTCTCCGGGATTGTGGATTGTAGCCAAGTTACCCTTCACTTTACATCTAATATCTCTTTATGGGTATGTATGTGTTTGTCTTCCTGGGTCTGAGTTACCACATGCAAATTCCAAGATGTTATTTTTTTCAATGCTGTGAATACTCCATGTATAAATATACCGCATTTTCTTTATTAATTCATCTTTATCAGAAAACTGGGAGAAAATCCAGACCTGCACATATACCCAAAATATCACAATGGTAACACAAAGACATTTTCTCAACTATGTTCATAGCAGCATTATTTGTAATAAACAAAATTAAAATAATTTAATTTGTATCATATGTTGGGGATATTCTATTTATATTTCATTCATCGAAATTCAGGTAAAACACTTTAGACTCATATACTATTGAAGTTGTTAAACAACATGAAGGCTTTTAAAATCTAAGTGAATGTAATGTATATCACATCATGAACCTAAACCTATGTCCCCAAGGGGTAATATATAATGGCTTAAAAATGATGCAATTGAGAGTTCAAGTTGATCCAGGGTGGATGTTCTACGGTATCACCAACCTAGAATCTCAGAGTTACCTACAAAATGAGCCTCTGGATACTTGTGACACTGTAATATTTCTTTCCTTTTGTTTGTTTTTAGATAGTGTCTAGATTGTAGCCCAGACTTAATTAGAAATGTCTTTGTTGATAATGCTACCTTGAATCTATGCATATATTTACCTGTGCCTTTTGAGTGCTGGAATAACAGGTATTCACACAGCAGCAGGCTTGGATTTCCTTAATACAATTAATGTGAGAAGATCAACAGATCAACTGTGTCAAGACTTATTATATGCAGAAATCTTGAAGGATATAAGAGTGGAGAAATTGAATTGTGCAATAGCATGCATGAATCCATTGCTCTTTCCTAATGATTACAGACATAAAGTTATTAGCTGCCTCAAGGTCTTACTTGGCTTTCCCTCAGTGCTGGAAACTAAGACCCACAAAGAGCCCAATAGAGCCACAAGTTGGTTGGGAAGATGATGATGCTTGCATCTTCCCCCTAACTGCAACAAACATGAAGCTAATACTAATATATCTGAGTGTTGGGATTCCCTAGAGATAATCCTGATGTAGATAACATTCCAGGGAGAATAAAGGAAAACATGCCTCTTTTTTACAGTTCAAGTTTTGTGTTTTCCAGTGTGTATGATGACAGTGTAGCGTATACTGAGCATGAGTCCAATGCAGGGGTCTTTTCTTGTTGTTGGAATCAAATTTTAAGATGATACTATCACTTACATCATTAATATATAACCTGAATTTCCATGGGCATGGGGAAATTCTACTTACTGGCTTGCTCTCTGTGACCTGCTTAGCCTTCTTTTTTTTCTGTTTAAAAGTATTATTATATAACTGAGATATAATTATATAACTTTTCTCCATTCAGTCTTTCCCACTTGCCCTCCCTTAAACACCTCCCATTTCCCATACTCTCTCAAGTTACAAGCTTCCTTTCTTTGATTATTTTTGCTACAATCATATATAGATTGTGTGTCTGTGTTTACTAAGGATACACACACATATATGTATATATTCTGTCCAGTCTATTTTTGCTGTTTCTGTGTGTTTGGATAACCAATAAAGGGCCTCATTCCTGGGAGAGTCTAATTCTCCTTCTCCCAGCAGTACATAGTTACATATGGGATTTTTTTCCCTTTCATGTTAACATGTCCATTGACGTTGATTTTGCTGCTTTCAAGAAAGAGTGTTTAAAAACAGACCTCTTGGTATTCCGGCTCTTAAAATCTTTCATCCTGGCTTCTGTGATGCAAACCAAGCCACAGATACGGTTTCTGCCATGTAGATTTATCTGCTGGTTCTTGTCTAGCTGTGATCTTTGCATTATGTCCAGGTGTGCCTTTTGTGATGTTCTACATTTGCTGTATTTTTTTATTTTCTTTTTGTGCTTATTTTTTAAAACAATATTTTCTTGTATACCGATCACTGACCTGAGAGAGTGGGAGGTCCCTGACTCTGGACTGACAGCAGAGGAACCTGCATAGGACCAAAGGAGGCCCTCTGAATATGGGTGACAGTTGTGTGGCTGGGGAAGTCTGTTGGAACACTGGCACTGGGACCAGGATTTATCCCTACTGCTTGAAGAAGGCTTCTTTAAAATGGGTGGTAAATACACTTGTTTTGGGGCATAAGGATAAAATTTAGAATGTAGTCAGGACATGTTATGATCTAGCAAAGTAGTCCACAACCTGACGAGCCCAGGGAAGTTGGCCAGAATTTTACCGGAGATTATTTCTTTCCTGGTGAGTGTGTGTTTAGTTCAATTAAACAGCTAGGGTTTGTGAGTGTTGCTTGAACATCTATGTGCATCCTGAAGTGCTGGTAGTTATGTATTTTACAGGTATTATAGCTTGGTATTACTGTTTAATCATTGCCCTCTATTGTCAACTTTTGTAGTTTTGTTTATTTGCTTTATTTCGTTACTTAATTTTCTGGAAGCAAGAAACTTAGACTGCTGCAAAACCGATTTCAGATCAGGCCCTGAGTCCCCTGCACTGACTCTCAGTGGTAGAGAGTAGGACTCTATTGCTGACGAGATAGCATTCTAAGGAACACTGTTTTTCTCAGTGCTTGAACACACTAGATATCTAAGTATTTAAGCCATAAGGCTCACACTTTAGTCATAGGTAAACTCTGAGTTGATTTCTTAGGCATTTTTAAAATGGATATTAATATCCCTTTAATAAAGCAATAGCCAGGACATAGCCAGAAATTTCCAGGCTATTAGAGGCAAACTTAATTGAGAAGACCAAAAATTTGAACTAATCAGTTTGGCAATTAATCAACTGGATAATTCACAAACATATAATTACAAACTGATTGATTGTATTGATATTTCTTGTAATTACTTTGGTTGAAGAACAAATTGACCTATAAATCTGTTCTTGTTCACCTTCTGCTGAAATAGAAATGTACCAGGTGTATTTCACATATTCCAACACTCTGTTTTAAAATACAGTAATAGTATTTGATGGGGTCTTCAAGAAAGGTAGCTTTAAGTTGTAACAACATATTAGAAGAAAAACTAATAGCAATATATATTCATTACATATTTTATGAATTTTGACATTTTCCCCCTTGTCAAACATTTAAATATTGTTTTTCAAGAAATCAGCTTTCCTGCAGGGTATAATTGTGTTATAAAATTGCCACAACCATAAATTCTACTATTTCCTTAATAATTGTTGATAGTCTTGTAATTGTCATTATTTTTATTTCAAAATAAAATGAGATATTGTCATTATTATTTAGCTATATGTTACTGTTATTTTAATATTGGTATTAAGTTATGGGAAACATAAAATATAAGATATAATATCAATCTGGAGGAAAAGTGTGTTAAGAACTCTTTACTGTCAGAATTACATAGCTAACTCTTTTTCAGTGTGACTCTGGCTGATCTGAAGTTGAGGGTCACTGAATTCTATTTGGTTTACAGTTCTACAGAGAATAATGAACAAACCACAAGACATCAATCTTAGAATTATTAAAGAATTCATCATTAAAGGGAATAGTAATGAGGCTTTAGCTAGTAAAAAAAACACGTTACAAATTAAATTATTAGTTTCTTTATATAAAGAAAAGAGTAATAAAAAGAAAGTGAAAGACAGAAATTTTCAAGTATGACCTTAACCTAGAGTTTGCATTAAGTTTAAAAAAAAAATCAAGCATGATATATGGACGTGTCGGGAGATGGGGAAAGTAAGGATGGTTCAAGTTGAGGCAAGTTGCAAAGAGTTGCTACAGGCAGAAAGTAATATTTTAGCCTTAGGCATTTTGAACTAAGATTCAGGTTAGAAAAGAAAATCTAAGGTCACTTGAGTATACATTTTTGAGAAGGAGCCCATGAAAGTTCCTGATTACTAGGAGGCTAAGAAACTCAGAATGAGCACATTATACTATAAAAAGTGATGCATAACGGAAAGGTAGATTTTTACCTCAATCTATAATCACACACAGACTTTGAATATTAGCATTGAGCAATAAGTAGAATGATCAAATATATATATATTTTAGGCTGAAATCTCATGTAGAGCAATTTAAGAACAAGCTTATGATATATCCAAGGATAACCTTGTGGGTATATGTAAACCTGCCTGGCTCAATAATAAAGCATTGTTACCTGTATAGTGACTTAAATAACTGTATTTCTATCAAAATACTACTTATCATCATCTTGTGTTATTTTAAGATTATCTGGGAACTTCTTTAGAAGGGATTTGTAGATAAGCTGTTTTGTAGTATTTTCTTTGGCTCGTAAATTTTAATGATTCCCATAAATATTAACCCTCTTTCCTGTGGTTCACAGTAATTATGTAAAAGTAGCAAAAACAACCACTTAGAGCAAGCATTTAAATATTAATATGTGGGTTTGAAATCCAAGTAAGTTTAGAACACTCTTTCCACTCAAAGCAATGGCAGTTTGAAATGCAACTTTTCAGTTACAAAATACTTTGATAAAACTTCATTGCTCAAGTGGTTAAGAGCACCTGGTGCTCTTCCAGAGAGTCTACATTTGGTTTGTTGAACCCACATTAGGTAGCTTACAACTACTTGTAAAATCAGCTCCCAGAGATTTGGCCTTATACTCCGACGCCTGTGCACATATCACAATCGCTCAAGTAAAAAAAAAAAGAGCATGAACACATAAACAAAAATAAGAATAAATATGATCAATGTGTAGCATATACATATGTAAAATTTTCAATGAACAAAATAGTAATAACCATAAAAAACACCTCAAAAAAGGAAAAGATGCTAATTTTTCCATTACTAACATAGATAGGATAAACTAAACTATATGCCATCTTTGAATTATTTGTTTTATTTCATAAGACATACCAACAAGTGAAACTATCCAGGGAATCTACTTAGTGTTTCTCACTGTCCTCCACCTATTGAAATGTAAAGTATGCTTTCTACATAAGTAGCCTAACTCTAGTGCAGTGAATATAGAAACAAGAAACACACGCACACACACAAAAGGATGTGGATTTCTCAATTAATAAAATAAGCTCATCTAAGATCAGATGTAACTGAAGAGGGATAAGTTAGTTACTTGTTTCAGTAATGTGGCAAAATATATTACCAGAAACAAATCATAGGAAATAGAGATTAATTTGGCTTATAGTTCAAGGGGACACAATAGTACAAAATAGTAGAGAAGACCCAAATAAATGCATTTACAGTAGGAAACAGAGAGTGATGACTGCTTATAATGAGTTAACATTTTTCCTTGATTTGTTTTTCTGAAAATAGATTCATCTCTCATACAATACATGCTAACAACAATTTCCCACTCCTACTTCTCCAAGCTTCCCTTTATCTCTCCTTTCCTCCAGTTCAGATCCCCCTCCGTTTCCCTTCAGAAAAGAGCAGGTCTTTAAGAGACAACAACCAAACATGGCAAAACAAAGCAAAATAGGAGGAGGAAAAAAAACACTCATATAAATAATACCATGCATGTGTGTCGGTGGGCTTTTCAACTTAAACTAATATAACTAATCCTCGTGCAGACATGTACATGGGATTCCCTTTCTAGTAATCCTAGATACTATAATATTAATAATCAATATTTTCCAGTGAAAATCCTCTACTGAAAAGTATGACAACCTCAGTAGATGTAATTCAGATGTAAAATGCATCCAACACAAGTTCTAAAATTCTCAGTCTTTAAAATTTTCCACACTACTTAAAAAATTGGGTGTCTTCTGAGACTAAATGCTAAGACTAGACTTCTGAGACTAAACTGAGAATATCTATAAAATTAAAATATCAGATATATTTATATTAACAACCATGGACTAGCACGAAATGTGTCAAACTTGAACAAAACATTGCTTTCAGAGAATAAGATTGATTGAATTTTTCAAATTAAGATTAATTTCTAAAATAAAGAAATAGTATAAGTTATCCTATGTAATTCCCTAGATACTATTGTTTTAATCGTTAAACATTTATTATTATTATTATCACAATCATCATTATATGTAGGGGCATATGTGAAGGCACTCAAGGACAAAGAACTAATATGTTGCACTAATTCTCTCACCAACTTTATGTGTATTCTAGAAATTGAACACAGATCATTAGATTTGGCTGAATGTGATTTCACATGCTACACCATGTCACTATAATACTTTTAATTAAATTAATTTGTTGTCTTACCAACATCTTTTCAAGGCACAATTCTATGCCTTTCATTTTATGCTATGGATAAGACTCAGAAATTTGAGGAAATCTTCAGATTTTAACAAAGAATATTATATTATGACCTAAAACCCATGTGACTAGATTTTAAGAAGAATATAAATTGTTCAGGGACATGAAAAGACTTTATGTTTCCTCTACATAGCTAGGTTTCAGGTGCTGTGGTGAAACATTGAGAGATACTAATTTGAGAAAAAAATTGGTTTATGACAGTTCACCTGTTATAGCCCATCATATAAGAGGGTAAAGGAAAGAGCTCAAGGAAAGTACCTTAGGAAGGAAACAGAAACAGATCCACAAGGGAACATTACTTAGGGGCTTGGTTTCAGTTCCCATAGAAGTCCATTAAGCTCTTAGTATTCAGTGGTTTTTGAAGCTCAAAGCTCCCAAATCCTTCACTCTCCTCCCACAAAACATTACAAGAAATAAATTTCATATGATCAGGTCTATCAAAGCAAGTTTCCACTGCTGCTGCAATTTCCTTTTTAAATTTTCTTTTCATTGCTGTCATTTAACACTGATTAAAAGCAATTTGGAGAGGAAAACATTCATTTCTTCTTACAATTCATAGGCCATCAACAAAAGAAGTTGAGACATGAACTCAAGATAAAAACCTAGAGTCAAGAACTGGAGCAGAAATCATGGAGAAATGTTGCTCATTGTCTTGCTCCCAGGAAAAATTCATCTATTTTACTATATATCCCAGACCTACTGCTCAGAGATGGTGCCATGATAGTGGACAGGATCCTCGTGAATCTATTATATATATATATAAAAAAAATTCGCACAGACATCCTCACAGGCCATTCTGTTGGAAGAAATTTCTCAACTGAGGTTTCCTCAGCTATGGTGGCTGTGTCAAGTTGACAAACAAGAATGACCTTCACAACAATCAGTGCTAAAGAGAGAGATTTTGGGAAGGTAAATGTATATGATAAGCACTACATTACAGATAGCAGCTGAGAGAGATTTTTATACGAAATATATAAACCTACCCACCTCATCACTTTTGTTTGGTGACAGTGGACAATCGAAATTTTAACTGTATAAAATAAAGAGTGACTGGTTGGAACTTTCAATGCACTTTCATTATAAAATTTATGGATGCCATAATTTAAAATATTCAATCCTAAGATAACACTCCTTTGAAATATCTAAAATATATTTACTTTAAATTAAAATTCTCCATATTTCAGACTCAGTCATTAAGATATTTTCAGCAAATTAACCAAACAGTATGTTAAGCATTTTCAGCAAAACTACCAATTTTATTGAAAAAGATGATAATAAAATAACCATTTTTTGATTAGCTCACCAATAAGTTTTAGGAAAACAGTTTGCAAAAGCAGAGATGTTAAATACTTAACTGGGTGATATTATTTACTGGAGTTGAAAGATTACTATAATAATAATTGTTATTTTTTAATTTTTTAATTTATTTTTATTGAGAAAAGGAGAAAAAAAGTTTCACCCTCCTCCCACCTTTCTCCTCCTCCCCCCACTCC
>NW_026068070.1:3409754-3427544 GCF_014885135.2 Alexandromys fortis
GGGAAATGGGAGGCTGGGAGGAGGCGGAAACTTTTTTTTTCCTTTTCTCAATAAAAAAAAAGATTTAAGTGGAACAAGAGGTTACTCTCGTCCGAATAAATATAAAAAAAACAATAATTGCTATTTTTGAAACAGGTTATCACTAGGGCAAACTGGTTGTGAAACAAACATATTGCTAAGGATGACCATGAACTAGTGGTCCTCCTGACTAATTCCCCTGAGTGCAGCGTTCATAGGTAAGAACCGCAATACACATTACTTTGTTTGGAACTCAAACTCAGCTCATGTCTTAAGGAAAGCACTTTGACAACTGACCTACATTTCTTCTCTGAAAAATAATTATATTAATGAAAATAAAATCAATATATTGATATTGTTATGTGCTTTTCATGTGTAGTTTGCATCCAGCTACCAATTCATTATTAAAAAGCAACATGATTTTAAAACATTTTACTTTTGACTTCAAATTTTAACTCAAGAAGCGAGTTTATGTTCAAAAGCTGTTGTCAGCAGTAACATGAATACACAAGAGGCAGTTGAAGCTCTGTTGCACCTGATGTGACGTCCTGCCTTGCTTTCAATGCTTGATATTCTTGAAAGAAATTGATGCTGTCTATTCAACTTAGTTGCCACATTGAATAAAAAGACCAAGTAGAATCTATATTCAGATTGTATGAGCTGTGTAAACCCAATGAAAAATTGTCGTTAGCTTTGTTGAATTCTTCTAGGAAATAAATGCGTTCAACCGAAAGAATAATAAACATAAGAAGTTACTATTTTATGTTTTTGTAAAATTGATTCAAGATACTCATTTTGGCCCTTGTCATTGTTAACTCTTTTTCTATATTAAAAGAGAAAGAAAACATAACCTAAGAAACAAAACCTTACATAACAATGACTTGGAGAATTAAATGACTGATATATTAGATTAAGTGTATTGATTACATTTAATTCAAGATTCAGTACTATTCAGTAAATAGCAGGATGTTCCCACATAAGATACTTAATCTAGAAATAATTATTTATACTTGAACTATCATAAAATATGTAGGGAACAATTGTTGAAGTGCTTGACATGGCAGAGTGTGTTTGTGTGTATCTGTCTCTGTGTCTCAAAATAAAGTATATAATGCATTTGTTCAGCAAGAATAATTCACGTGTGAACTGTATGTTTTTTAAAAATTTGTTCAACAATCTCAGTTTTTGTTGACACTAACAAGTGAATATGAAGAGTCCTAACATTTTTTCTCTAAGGAAGGAGACTCACCTAGCTTTAAAGGACAATGTATTCATCGAGAATTCATCTCATTTATTATTTAAATACTCTGTAGAACCATTTATATGTCTGTTTATTTGACAAAATATCAGGTTAATAATACTGGGGCATCATCTTTCACTTCCGCTTGAATGATTGCAGGAAGGTACTATGGCTGCAGCTGAAATGAGGTCTCTGAGTTATTGTCCTCTAGAGACATGCAGGGGGAATTTAAATTACAAAAGAATCAAGAACCTAAACACTGTCAACTAAGCAAAATCCACACTCTTCACTTGACTGCCCATTAAGCACGCTCATGTAATGGGGTCTCATGCTAGATCTCCAGTAGAATCTTCAGACACGAAAGTGTGCTCTTAGTTTCCTCATACAGGCTTCATTCTATTATTATATTAAACAATTAAAGAATAATGGAGAATGTTATATGAAGCAAAAAGTATGCAGATTTCAAAAGGGAAAATTCTTACAACAGAAAAATAGTCACGCTGGCAAAAAGAAAATGTTAAGCATGTTAAATGCAGCAAATATTAAAAAATTTTAAAAATCCACTTACATATTTTATTTTAATGGAGTAACATAAGAACCTAAAATATTAGGGCTGCAAATGTAGCTCAATGAGGGATGATATAGACACAAAAACAGAACTCACATTTGCTTACTTATATTTTGAAATAGTTTTTCTGCGTAGCACTGACTGTCCTGGAACTACACTCTGTAGACCAGGCTAGTCTCACATTCAGAGATCTGCCTTTGTCTCCGAGATGCTAGGATTAAAGGTGTGTGCCAGCACTGCTGGTTAAAAAATACAAGTTGTATCTCAAGAAAATGAGAAATAATTTATTCTGAAACTAAATGTGAGTGACTACAGTCCCAGAATCCAAAATTCGGTTACCTCAAATTTTATGTTCCAACATGGGGACATTTCCCTGACGCTTTTATAGTCTGTGAAATATAGAGTTTTGTTTTGTTTTTTTTTTGTTTGCTTCTTTGTTTGTTTTTGTGGTGAGCCCACAAGAATGATACAGTAAATGTACAGCTGACAGATCTTTTGGATTAAACAATGGAAATTGTATATGTACACAGCCGCTTGGACTGACCCGTTTTTGCAGAACTATGGGCTCACCTGTCCTTTGGATAAGTCACTGCCAATTCTGTAGAAATCTTGTGAAATCATGGCATTTCTCCCTTTTATAATATCTCAGCAGTGTATAAATCTGACTTTTCCTGTAGGACACCAGATACCTCCCTCACACCATAAAGCTATGGTGTGAAAAGGATTCACTCTGTCAAGCCTTTTGTTCTCACAGACAAAGATCTATATAAAACAAAGGTCCTCCACAAACCTTTATTGACAGAACTCCCTGATAAGAAAGGAGGCAGACTCCGGTAGGTATAATCTACTCACCCTTTGTTCTAACTTGACAATTTGCTAAATTATGTATTTACCCTTCACCTTGGTTTCAATGTATGATCCTAACCTACTCACCCTTTGTTCTAACTTGACAATTTGCTAAATTATGTATTTACCCTTCACCTTGGTTTCAATGTATGATCCTAACCGAGGAAACAACTGTTTATACAGGAAAAAGGCCTGCATCACTTAAACTAGCTTCAGAGAGAAAAAACACTTTGGCACCCTGCTGGAGTCAAAAGCAAGATTTCCAAAAGGATTCCTTTTAATTCAACCAGCTACACACTAATGCAAATCAAGCCCACAGGTTAGTATAGCTACCAACACTGAGTTCCCAGCAACAGGGAAACTTAACAACCATGTCCCTCCCAGACATAAGGTGACTGACTCCTTATCAGATTCACAGAATTTTTGTGACTCTATAAAAATGCATGCTTGACACTGTTGTTACCGCCTATGAGATTATGAAGTTGTATGTATGTCTATATAAACTGAAAGCTTTGTAGAGATCACCCCTTATACCTTATACTGCTATTTTTTGCTTCTTCGTTCCAAGGAATTAAGCTTGTAGTGGTATATTATTTTTTTCTACACTTATACCCAATTAGGCAGGTTTTGGCCTGCCATAGTAAATCTTTCATGACCCTGAGAGGTTTATTGGACTTAACCCCAAAATAAACCTCATTAATTTTTGATAAGTTAATTCATTTCAATTGTTCTTATATGTTAGTCACAGAACGTTAGATCAGAATTAGAGGTGGGCAAGAACTATCTTCTTGGTTTGCTAAAGATAGCACAAGATAAATTGTAATTAAGATCTTGACCTACATCATCTCATCTTCTCTACAACTTGTGCATTTGTGTGTGTGTGTGAATGTATGTGTAAGGTTTGTTATTATTTATATCAATTACTCATCACATTTCATCTAGATGTGAAGCCTTGTGAATTTTCTACCATTGATGTTTGCATATTTGTCTTAGTTAGGGTTATTATTGCTGGGATGAAACATTATGACCAAAGCAACTCAGGGAAGAAAGGGTTTATTAGATTTATACTTCCACATCACTGTTCATCATTGAAGGATGTCAGGACAAGAAATCAATCAAACAGGAGAGGAACCAGGAGGCAGGAAATGCTGTAGAGACCATGAAGGAGTTCTGCTTCCTGGCCTGCTCCTGATGGCTTGCTCAGTTCGCTTTCTTATAAAACCAAGGTACACCTTCCTGTAATATTGAGTTAGACTCTAATTCCCACCCTGCCAAGCACTGGACCCCAATTCCAGGCTGCCAAGTGCTGAGCGCTCTCCAGGGAGGGTCAGGACCACTCCCACGGAGTATTTTGCCTGGGACAGGAAAAAGGAACAGGTTTGCTTAAACTCCTCTCCCATTTATTAAACATGGGCATTTTAATTTGGTCTAATCTGGTTTGACTGGCGTTCTTTGCATAGGAAGAGTGGTTTTTCTTAAGATTAAACCAAACAGATAGAGGTCTCACCAAAAAGGGTCTGTCCCCCCACCCCTCAACCCCACACCACTCCGCAGGCCTAGGCCCCGGGCTGCCTGCTGGAAATCACCCTTTCTGGGTGCCTTCCTCAGGCAAGATTGGCTTCACTTGATGAGTTCCCCTTTTAAACTGCATTGCTGGTAGGGTCTTGAGGTGAACCATTCCCTTTTCAGATTTTCCGCTGAAGCTGCAGGCCCGTGCTGGAAAGCCTGATCAATGTGGCAAAAGTCAGGGGCTTTCACTGAGGTGGGACTTGGGTGTGGGGAGATGTCCCCCACTCATTTCTCATGCACCCCCATTCTGACTCAAGGGCTCTGCTCGGTGGATGCATCACAACAGGCTTGAGTAGCACAGGCATGTGCTTCTATTGGGTTTCTTGTGATTCCAAGCCAATTCCAAAATGCCCATAGATGGCATTTATAAAAATTCTTTTAAACTGGGACTATCTAACCTAAATTAACAATGCTCTCATCTCGCCCCCACATTTGTCTCTCTCTTTGTCTCTCTGCTTATTCATGGCCAGTGGTTTGTCCCGCCCCCACTCCCATCTCTCTGGAGCCCACGGGGCTCCGGAACTCCGACGAAACACCTGGAAATGCAGCCAGCTCCTGTCCTGTTTCAGATTCAGGTATCTAAATCCAACTCACTTTCCATCAGCCAAGGACAGCAAAAGAAGCCATTGCCCTTCCCCTCGGAACAGCACTCACCCATCAGCTCTTTTCCTGGTCTCTGCTGCCTATGCCAGAATCACTCTAGCCCTGCTCTGCTCCCACCCCCTCCCTGCTGTTTGCTGCTTGGGCAGCCTTTTATAAAAATCCTTTGAAATTGGGACTAACACCTAACTTAGCAAGGCTCCAAAAGCTCAGGGTTTCTACTACACTCTCCTGCCCTGCCACCCCCTCTCTGCTTCCTTAAGCTGTTTGCTGTTTGTCTCACTCTAATTTTTTTTTTTTAAATAAATCAGTTTCCCCCGTCCTTCCACCCTCCTGGCTTCTGACACCTAACTACACCAAAATTTTAAGTTGGTAAGCTAACACAGGTTTCTAAAAATGTTTTGTCTGTCTAATGATGTGCCCACAGTATGTCTGTGTAAGTTTATAAATGTTTCTGTGTGTATGTTTGCTCATTTTAAGGTTCTTTGACTTAATAAAATATTCCTTATAATCTTCTTACATCTACCAGCACTGATAAACTGTAACTAATTAGATAAAACCCCATGCCTAAACTTAGCTTATATGCCTGGTTTAAATAACAGGTAATGGTACCTAGTTCTCAAATGCCTTTACAGATCTGAGGGCATGGCATTTTAACAACAAGAGCTTCTAACACAGACATGCAGCTTCTGCAGCACCCTTTAGCTCCTCTGAGAAGCCAGAAGACCTTCCACCTCCAGGCCTTGCCTCTGGGTTTGGTAAAACAACCCACACAGCAAAAAAAAAAAAAAAAAAAAAAAAAAAAAAAACGGCCATTCACGCTTCTTCACCTGGGAAATCTATCTTTTCATCCTGCCAAGACAGGTAGACCAAATCTTCCTCCACAGGAAAAATCTTTGCGTCTCTTGTGCTCAGCAGCTAACGGCAAGCACAGCTTCTAAGACTGGTGTTCTCCAAGAACTAATAAGAGACTTTGGGATTGCCTGCATAAGTAAAATGCTATCTTATTTTTGCTCATTTTTCCCTCTCAGATCTGTCTGATGACATTTGACAACTTAAGGTACTGTTAACTTATTACTTCATCCATGGCATTTAATAAAGTTTCTTAATAAAGACAAACAGGTGTGCCTAACAAGTTTCAGGTCTATCTTAAAAATCCAGGGTTCCTGATTACTTTAATTGTCTTAACTTAAAGCAATAGCCTTTTGCTATGACATCAAGATGTAAATCTCTTCCAGTTCTCTCACAGGTTCCTGGTAAAATTCTACTGCTGTATCAAAATCAGGTCTGGGGAAAAAATTAAAAAAAAAAAAAAACAAAAAAACAAAAACAGTCTCCAAAGCCTTTGCCGACCCCAGCCAGTTTCAAGCATATTTTGCAGGTCACTCCTACTGCCTGAGCAAAGACCAACCTACAAAGTGCTCCCCAGTCAACACCAAAGGACTTGAACAGCTCCTGGGACTTCACCATTGGTACAAGTATTTCTGGATTAAGGACACCTGCCAACAAAAATCTGTTTGTTAAAAACCCAGGGGTTATATGCTATGGTGCCTTATCCAATGGCTAGCCCCATTTCACAGGGCCAATAACTACAATATCTTTTTCTCCTAGCCACCTGCCTTCTCATATTCCTGGATGACAGCAAACCAGATGCTGCGTCAGCCACGCCTCTCGCTGAGTGTGAGCACATGAACGCCCAGCTTTCCCCTTTTCCATGTCACCTTTTGCCTGCAGGAACTAGCCAGACTTGAGCCAATGCTCCTATATACAAAGACCCTGGGGTTTTTGGTCAAAAGTGAGACCCCAACCCTCGAACACACCTCCCTGTATCCAAAGAGTCTGGAATGCATTTTAAGTTGGACTCCAATTTCCAGCCTGCCAAGTACTGACCCCTCCCCACGGATGGTCAGGACCAATCCCACTGGGTATTTAGGCTCACACCAGGAACACACGGTTTCAGGTTTAGGTGGGACCCCTCCCTACCCTGCTTTTTCAGTCCACCTGAGAGTACCACATTTATTAAATATGGGCATTTTAATTCAGTCTAATCTGGTTTGATTGGAGTTCTTTGCATCGTCGGAGTGGCTTTTTTAAAGATGAAACCAAACACTTGTCAGGGATGACTCCACCCACAATGGGTTGGGCACTCCTCTATCAATAACTAATTGATAAGTACCCTACATGCCCACATATTGCCTGATCTTACGGAGGCATTTTCTTGTCAGTTAATGCTCCCTCCTCTCCAGTAATCTAGTTTGAGTCAAGTTGACATGAAACTAGTCAGCACATACATTAACTGATCTTTCCCTTATATAAGTCTTGTTTAGAAAACCATGCTGTTGAGATTCCACAAATACAGTTCCCATTGATGTACATGTCTTCTTTTCTGCCGATTTTGCACCTATTCAGATTACCATATGCTTTTTCAGCTTTAATGACATTTATTTGATTTGCTATGTTTATTTACTTATGTGTTGAACCATTGCTTCATCTCTGAGAAAAGACAATTTAATATCGGCAAATAATCTTTTTGATACATCTTTTAATTTACATGCAAGTATATCATTGTGATTAATCTGCAACTAAGTTCATCCGAAAGAAGAAGTGCCAGTCTTCTTTCTTGTGAAAATCACAGTGACCATTACATTGATGCTAAAGTAAGCAGCCTGACTGAAATAAATACATTATAAAACAACACTATATCTATCAACCTATTAAATCATGGATCCCCACAATTACAATTTCTTTGTACACCTCACACTGGAAGAAGAAAACCATAGGCCAGAAAGGGGGAAATTTTTCTCTCTGAAACTTTCCACTCAAGGAAATAGATTTCCAAACTTACATAAATGATGTTGCTTCTATGATAGGCATTATCACAGCTTGACAGAGACTGCTTTTGTATACATATGACTGGTCCTGTATTTAAATGTCAACTCACTTCAATCCCAGAAGTTGAATAGAAAATAGTCACTCCATATGATTGTCTTTCTACAATGTGTCTGAATTTAAAAGTTCTCCCTCTAACTTTTACTTGCATTTTTCTCTTCTAATTTGTTTATTAATGATTTGAAACTAAACCTTGGTTGTTAAGGCACAGGATATGACCCAAAATTGTGTTAATAGTATGATACTTTGCATATAAACAAAACTATGACAGTGAACACACATACACACACAACTCATAAATAGGTATTAACTCTTTTTATATAGTGCCTTCAGTAGGGCTATCCTGGCCATGGATTGTCTGTTAGACCGAACCTTATCTATTCCTTTATAATGAACACACATTCACATGATCAACAATTTTACATAGAAGATAGCTGTCAGAGAGAAGGCTTAGACAAATGTAAACCAATGAAACTTTGGAACTGAGTTGTCAAATATTAAGTTGAATAATGATTGGAAGATCCCTATATATATGGGAAGGGATGATGCCAAGGCACCTATGCCTAGTAGTTATTAAAGCTATGCAAATTGTCCAATTATTACAGGAATCTCAAGACTTTTTCTTTTTGTAGGACTTAGCATGTGCAGTGGTCAATATGAAAGCTATTCAAGTCATTTACTACCTTCTTAAGGAAATTCTGCTTCTATAAATGTATATATCCTTAACCCTTCCCTTTTCTTCTTCTCCTTCCCCCTCCATTTGGGTAAGTTGAGAAGACCTTGGGGGAATGGGGTGGTCAAGATAGAACGGGGACAGATATGAGAGCAAGAAGAGAGATATCTTGATTGGGAGAGCCATTGTGGGGTTGGTGGGAAGCCTGGCTCTGGAGAGATTCCCAGGAGTCCACAAGGATGGTCGCAGCTAAGACCCTAGGCAGTAGTGGAGAGGGTGCCTGAACTTGTATTGCCCTGTATTCA
The DNA here is from genome assembly GCF_014885135.2 of Alexandromys fortis. Lineage (NCBI taxonomy): Eukaryota > Metazoa > Chordata > Mammalia > Rodentia > Cricetidae > Alexandromys > Alexandromys fortis. Next base: position 3,418,463 of record NW_026068070.1, read on the forward strand.
GATTGATGATTATCTTAAATATCATCATAAAACCTTCATCAAGCAACAGATGAAAACAGAGGCAGAGTCCCACATCAGAGCACTGGACTGAGCTCCCAAAATCCAGTTGAAGAATAGAAAAAATGAGAATATGAGCAAAGAGGTCAAGACCATGAGAGGTTCATCCACTGAAGCAGTTTGTCTGAGATAATGGGAGCTCACCAACTCCAGCAGAACTGGGAAGGAACAAGCATAGGGCCAAGCTAGTCCCTCTGAATGTGGTTGATAGTTGTATGGCTGGGCAGACTGAAGGGCCATTGGCAGCGGCACTGGGATTTGTCTCTGCTGCATGTACTGGCTTTGGGGGATCCTATTGTCTTTGGATACATACCTTGCTCAGCCTGGATGTAGTAGGGAAGGGCCTTGGACCTTCCACAGGGCAGGGTACCTTGCCCTCTCTTAGGATTGGAGGGGGTGGGGTAGAGGGTGTGTGGAGGGAATGGGAGGAGGGAATGAGAATTTGGATGGGTAAGAAAGTAAACATTGAGAATACTGAAACGAACACTTAGGAAGGGCACGTAAGGATTTTAACACTATAATAAAGAATCAGAACCTCAAGCAAAGAGTTATCTTTGTCTCCCTGGGAAGAAACCTCAGTTCAAAGGAGGGAACTATTTCAGACATCAAAAAGCAAATAGTTATAGTGATGGCTGCATTCCAGGCACTAGGAAAGGTTTGGTCAGCAAGAGACATAACGACAGCAACAAAGCTACAAGTATATGAGATTCTTGCCCTCAGCTGCCTTCTTTATAACGCCAAAATCTGGACAATGAAATGCTCCTCAGAACAGCAGCTGAGTAAGTTTGAGATGGCATGTCTCAAAAGTATTATTGGTGTCACATGAAGTGATAGACTGTGCAATTATAACATTAAGAAATATCTCCAACTACAGAAGAAAGTAACCTACAGAATGCAGCAACTGTGCTTGAGATATTTTGGCCTTGTTATGAGAATGATTGACAGCAGATAATCTAAGACAGCAGGGCTTAGAGGAGTGCATGGAAAGAAACAAGGAGGAAGGCGCCCCAAATCCTAGGTAGACAGAATAATGGAAGACTGTGGAACATTGTGTATGACAATAACACAGACATCTAGGACTGCCCAGGATAGGCATAGCTGGAGAACTGCCACAAACGGGCTGTCCATGCATGCTTAGGCATTGCCATGGCATACATAATGATAAATGATAATTTTTAAATAATTGTATTCTCACCATATTGTATTCTTTTCCATTCACACGGTGTTCCTTATTTTGGGGTCTATTTTATGGCTTGATTTTTATCAAAGTTAACTGTGAAGTATTTAGGGGGATGAAGTATTCTAAAATGTGTTTTAGATTCATTGGAGACATGGAATTGTTTAAGCCTTGAGAATCCTTTAGAAAGCTCTGAGAGTTTTATCTCAAATCAGTGATTGAGACTTCAAGGATATTTGCAGTTCTTTTAGTTTGTGGCAGATGGTTTGTTCATCACGGGTCTTTGTTTGAAGTGAAGGTGTGTTTATAACATCCACATTCTTTTTTATTTGCTGTGTATTTTGTGCTAATTCTATTCATTCTATTAATTCCTCTCCACTTAAGTGTTAAGAGATTATGTTTATAGGATTGTCAGGACAAGTTTCATTGATCCAAGTTAGTTCTTGCCAGTTAGTTCACTAAATGGCCAATTTGTATTAATTTGCTAAATGGTCCATTAGTTAAGCGACTATTTCTCTAACTTTCTTATTTCATGCAGGAATTAGGTTATTGTTGAGTAATTTTCATTCTGGATTTATGATGTAATATAAGGGATTGTTCAATTTTCTATCTAAGGATGGTATTCCTGGCTATAGTTGAAAATTTGGAGAAAAGAAAAGCGATGACTATGGATCACACAATGTCAAGAGAGAGTGATACAAATAAAAATTAGTTTAAATTATTTTGAAAATATTATTTCAAGTATAGTTTTGAAAAAATACAACATTATCGAGGAAAGTTTAGTGCCTGGAGTCTTTCCATTCCCGAGTGAATGTGACAAAATTGGAATCAAAAATAAGGTAATCCTTGTATCTATAGTAAAACCCAGGCTACATGAGATGCTGTGTCAATGACTGAGGGAGAAAGGGGGAGAAGGAAGGAGGAAGGGAGAGAGGAGAGAAAAAAAAAACATACATTATTTCCTTCTCTGTCCTCTGGAAACTCAGTCAGTTCTGTAAACCACTGAGCCTTCTCTGAAACCCCATGATCTTGAATATTGTTCTATTTGAAATGTTTTCTTTACTGTGGAGAAAACTTATAACTAAAAGATATTATACATGTGTAAGAATAAAGATTGAACTGTATACACACACAGCCTTAGATAGAGTTACAATTTTTATGAGAAAACACCATTATCAGATACCAAGTTGTGGAGGAATGGTATACTTGACTTGTACTTTAATACTGTCGACCATAATTGAAGAAAGCCAAGACCAGAACTCAAACATGGCAGGTTCCTGGAGAAAAGAACTGGTGGAGTGGCCATGGAAGGATACTGCTTACTTGATTACTCCAGATGCTTGCTTGTTCACCCTGCATTTTTATAAAACCTGAGACCAACATCCCATGGATAGCAACACCTATAGTGGCTGTAAATCACTAATTAAGCAAATGTTCTACAGGCTGACCCACAGTTCAATCTTTATAATGGTATTTTGTTCATTGAGATTTCCTCTTCTCAGATGACTAAAGCTGTGCCAAGTTTACATAAATATAGCATTATCTATAGGGACAAATGCAGCTTCCTCAATGCCATGTCTTTCTTTTCAATACATTTGATTTACTGTCCTAGAAGCTGTGTTACTTATTCATGTATAAGTATCTTTTAGTTATTAATTTTCTCCACAGCAAAGAAAACATTTTCAAATAAAACACTATGCAATATCATGGGATTGCAGAGATGGCTCAGTGGTTTAGAGAACTGACTGAGCTTCCGGAGGACAAAGGTTAGATACACAAGGTTAAGTTCAGAAACTTGATAGTACACAAACTTTTAGGCAATCCTATGCCTATGTGTGAATTGTACGGCACCAGACACACATGTGGTGTACAGAAACTTATGCATCCAAAATGCCTACAAATATTAATGAAAGAGGGTTTAACTCAAACATTCAGAATACTTACTGTGTAAAATCTGTTAATTTATGTATTTTCTTTATCTATAATTTTCCAAATTAGTCTATTGGGTTTTTTTGGGGGGGTTATATTTACCATTTTTGCCAGTTTGAGTATAGTTCAATGGAAAAAAAAGTTATATGCATGGTAAGTCTTTGTGAAATAAAAATATCTTTTGGTCTCTATATGTATTTGTATGTCAATGTATTCCAATTTAATTTGAAAAATAAGTATTAGATAATCCACAGAATTTGACAGATTTTTTAAAGCTATTTTAAGCAAGTTTTGTTTTAAATAAGTTAGCTTAACAGAAGTGACTAAAAATATTTTAAAATGTTTCTTTGGACAAACAATAATTTATAACTATAAATGATAAATATGTAACTGTGTTAAACTAAACATAGAGATAATCTTCACCAAATCAGGCTTGTTTTATATAAGACATATATTGTATACATAATGAGTACTATATATATTTATATGACAAACTTATATGTCACATATTTATAAAACATACAAATATAAATACATGATATATATAATATACAGCTATGCCTACAAATAAACATTTTAAGATCATTAAATTGAATCTTACTTCTGTATGTTTATCATTACACATATATACTTAAATACTTGCATATGTTTTAGATTTTACACATTATACATGTATTTTAAGTTTATTACATAATATAATCACAAATTATACATACATGCAATTTTCTATGCATGTATGTATAAACACTCAGAATTGACAAAAGAGTCTTAGGAGAGCTTTAAATATACATTGCTGATGGCTGCTCTATGTGATTACAATTATATAGCATCCTTGGAAACTAACGCTACTGAAGGCAGGAAAGTCATTTTTCTTTGTAGTTGTGCCTGCTAATAATTGAACCATATTCCAATGAGTGGCTGGAAATCCAGGCCCTGTACCAATAGCATTAATTGTATTCAGTGTGTTATTCAATTTAAAGGATGACATAAAGTTGGGCAGGTGACATATTTTCAGGGACTCCTGAAAGAGTTGGGAAGAAGAAATGCAGTGGATGTGATAGAAATAAAGTTCATACATGTATTAAATTTTGAAAGAAAAAAATAACAATTACTAGGTCTAAAAATGTATTTTGGGGGATTAAACGCATGTCCCACAGTTTGAGAAGCAGAGCCTAGTGAGTTCAAGGCTAGCCTGATCTATAAAGCAAGTTCCAGGACTGCCAGGACTCTTACACAGAGAAACAAAGTCTAAAAAAAATGCAATTTCTCTAAATTTCAGTTTTGTTAAACATTTTGAATACTTTTATTTCTATAAGAAAATGACCATGTTTTTTTACTGTAATCTTTCCAAATATTATATCGAATTTTTAAACAATTTTAACCAGTGAAATCTTTTTTTATCCCATAAAATTTACAGATGTAAGTTTATACTGAACTAGTCTATGTATTTGTGTGATCTTCACAGATCAGTTGTATGTGTGTCTTTGTGTCTGTATGTCTCCATGACCGCATGTTTCTATGTCCCAAGCCATCATGTTCTGAAGAAGAAATAGAAAAATCTAGAAAAGGGTTACTCTAACATATCATTTCCAAAAAAAAAAAAAAATGAAAATTGTCATCAGAGGGAAAAAAATAAGTTTAAAAAGCCTAAAAGGACCAATTACACATATCTTAAATTATTCAGTTGGGGATAGATTTAAAATAATATGCAATTAATAATACCCACGTACCCAGCAAGTCCCCATGTGGGTGTTCAGTACTACCATTCTTTCAGACTGTATGTTACTTACAAGTTAAGGGAACTGCTATTTATTACAAATGTTCACTTATTTTCACCCAAATGTCTGTGTCTGTACTGCTGCCCCACAATCCTCAGAGCAGTCAGAATAATTTTGAAGGATAAAATTGGGAACTCTGCAAACTTCAAGAAGTCCTTGTTTTTTACTGCTGAGTAAATATGTATATATTCCATACTTTCTTCATCCATTCTTCAATTGAAGGGCATCTAGGTTGTTTCCAGGTTCTGGCTATTACAAACAATGCTGCTATAAACATAGTAGAGCATATACTTTTGTTGTGTGATAAGGCCTCTCTTGGGTATATTCCCAAGAGTGGTATTGCTGGGTCCATGGGTAGGTTGATCCCGAATTTCCTGAGAAACCTCCACACTGCTTTCCAGAGTGGTTGCACAAGTTTGCATTCCAACCAGCAATGGATGAGTGTACCCCTTTCTTCACAACCTCTCCAGCAAAGGCTATCATCGGTGTTTTTGATTTTCGCCATTCTGACAGGTGTAAGATGGTATCTTAAAGTTGTCTTGATTTGCATTTCCCTGATTGCTAATGAGGTTGAGCATGACCTTAGGTGTCTTTTGGCCAGAGATGGAAGAAAGTTGGAATGCAGCCATAGAAGATTTTAAAAATTATTGAGGATACTCTAGCAAATAGGGTCAGTATAAAATTTGGTGACTTTGAATGGATTAGAGGTTTGCTACCTATCTCCCTCTATCTTTCACTTGCAATTAAAAATTTTCGAATTTAATTGACAAAAAACAAATGTATATTTTCCTGAATTACACTGTGATATTTGCTACCCATATACATTTTGGAATGACTAAATAAATTTAATTAATATATTCATCCTCTCAAAAAAAAATTGGGAACTCTGAGCATTTGCAGCCTAAGGCTATGACACAAAGCAGCCGCAACACCACCTTGCTTAGAAACCACTAAACAGTCTAAAGCCTCGTTGTGGGAATAGGGAAAAAAGCACTCAAAAGTGTTTGGTTTTTAGTATCTCTGAGTACACAAAAGATTAAAAAAAAATATTGAAATGCAATATTACCATATCAGAACCAATTTGGTGTCTGTATTTCAAAGCACCCATTCCTTTTATAAGGGAAACTGTGGTGGAAATATCAAGGGAGACGAGAACATTGCTCTTCTTTATTCACCAAAACTGTCTGAGACCCTACAATTTAGCATGTTCCTTCATTTTATTTAGAGACCCATAGATATAGAGATGAAGACTATGGACTAATTTGTTTTCCAATTCAGGGGCATAGCTAATCAAACCCCTAACAGTAAACCATCTACAAAGCTTGTTTCTCCAGATGGCACTTAGGTTTTTTTTTTAACCCATGAGTTTCGGATGTACTTCCTATTCATACTTTCAGGTTTTTTTTTTTTTTTAATATATAGTTTCTGGATCACAGGGTCTGTCAAACAAGTTTCTTAAAATAAATACTCTGTAATAGGTCTCAAACTATCTTTTAAATTCTAAGCATTACAATAGATTGTAGCATCCATCACTCACCACCTCCCCCCACCCCAACAGGTTGTTTTTATTATCAATTCCTCTGTACTTTTGATTTCTTAGGGAGTCTTTGCATTCATTAATGTATTCATGAGATGATGGATAAACTTTGAACAACCCAAATAATAGTTAAGTGTAAATAGTAACTATCATACCTTTCTCTTTTTTTTGTTTCTCAAATCTTTAATAGGAATAATAACTGTGATCAACATAAGGAAGATTCAAAGGGAAAAGCAAAGCAATAAACAAACAAACCTGCTGCACAGATAATATTCATTTTCCAGTGAAAGGATACCTTTTTTTTTTTTTACTTATTTGTAAATTGATCCGGTCTTTTCCCCAATAAATTTTTAAAATACACTTCTTTTTCAAATCTGAACTAGAATTATACCCCCCCCTTCTCATTCTCAGTAACCACAGGGAAAACTATCAATCCTAGCTACCATGTTCTGATAATGAATCTTACAGGCTGTCTCAAACCACATACGGCATAACTGACTACAGTTGTTAGTAGGCATAAATAAGAATACAATATGAAATATGGAAGATGTATAACTCAGGATTGAAAATAAAAAAGATTACAAGGAAGTGGCAAAGTTACCCATCAATGAAGGAATCAAGATGCGTAACATCTTAGTGCTTTCTTCAAAGCAGCGGGAACACAATGGCATCACATATTTCTGGCCACTTTTTGCACAATAGGCTCAGCGCTAGAAATTATATATGTGATTTCAGAATTGAAGTGTCTATTCCAGAAATGGAAATAAACATAAAAAGTACAAATGAAGCCCAGAATAAATTGATTTAGGTCAGTCAGCTTCCCACATGTCCAAGACAAGTCTGCTTACAGTGTTCACTTGAGAAGAGACCCAGTCTACTCCTGGGCTCATGGGAACTGCAACAGGGACTAATTACTGCTCTGGAGTATAGGAGGAAGTAGAGTCCAGGTGTTACCACATGGGAAGCTTGTTAGGGCTATCCAGAAGGCATCGTGGGAACCACGCTGCTTTTTCCAGCACTGAGCCTATCATACAGACAGAGGCCTGAAATATAAGATGTCACTGTGCTCTGTTGTAAATAAATAGTACCAAGAGCCTACTCATGATGATTTCTTCATTAAAGGATCACTTGATAACTTCCTGATACCCTTTCTTTTTTTTTTTTTTTTTTCAAGAATGGGTTACAAGCTTTCCATTTTTCTTTAGGTTAATGTTTCTATTTTTTAATTACATAAATGAGTATTCATTTATATATGTTCACCTCTCCAACTCCTGTGTCTTCCCTCTTGTCATCTAAAATTTATGTCTTCTTAATTATGACTTTTACACACACCTATCTATGTGCACCCACAATCCCCATAGACATTCTACAAATTCCTCTTGTGCATTCCTCTTGTGTGCATGTGTTTTTGAATACGTGGGATTAGTTAACTTCTCAGGGGACTCAACCCTGGAGAAACCTGATGTCTCCCTATGAAGCATTGACTACCTGTAATTTTTCATCTATTTGGAGCCTCACGAAATTTTCTCCTTTGATTTATTGTTCCTCTATCTGAGGTTGTGATTATGTAGATCTTGTTTAGGCAACTATATTGTTGAAATCCCATGGATACAGCTTCCATTGATTTGTATATATGTCTTTTTTTGACTTTTCTAGCTCTGGTAAGATAATTTTGTCTTTAAGTTAATTTATATGAATTATTATGTTTATTGATACAAGATTTTAAAACTATTATTGTATCTCTGAGAAAAAGCCAATATGATCTTAGTAGATGACATTTTGATACAAACTTATTGTAATGTATCTAGAAACTCCTCCATTTCATTTAGATTGTATACCTTAATTGAATTTTCCTGTTTAAAAAATTGCCTTAAATGTTCTGAATTAATTTTGTGCCTGAGAGAGTGTTTCCCTGTTCATCTCTGATTCTGTCAATAGGAAGTAACAATTTCAACAAAGTAAACCTTAATACTCAGAAGGAAGAAATTGCTTATCCATGCCAAGTCCAAAAATTCTGATACCATTCTACTGAAGGAATATAATTTGAGATTATTTTAATATTAGCTCTACAAAAATATCTGTTGAGTTAATAATTGATGCAGCTTTCAGTAAGTGATACTCATACGAAACTTTTCCGAACATACTTTGGCTGGTAATACAAATGACAGGGACACATTATTTGAATGTTTCAGATTATTCTTATAAAGAAGACATTTTAATGAATTTTATATAAAATATTTAAGTTGATGCAGATATGCTTAATTTTCCACTAAATTACAGGATAGAACATTCCCTTTAATTAAACATCTAAACTTTTAGTGGTTTATTTGGTTTCTATTTGTAGGAAGTGCAATGGCCCAGTAATCTTTTCCATTGCTATTGTTTTGTAGGAGAAAATCTTTAGGTTCACCTTAATGTAAGTTTTCACTGTGTTTATGTTCAAACTCTAATACTTATATTTTATGTTTCTTCCATGAAACTCTTATACCCCCTCAAACATTTATGGCAGAAAAAAAAAGCACAAAATCTTCCTCCAGGCTACTTTTTTTTAATTTATTTTTTATTTATTTATTTATTTTAAATTACCGCCTCCTCCCCGTTTCC
>NW_026068070.1:3429854-3453690 GCF_014885135.2 Alexandromys fortis
ATACAACAATTAATGATAGAGGAGGCTATTAATTTGGAAGCAATTAAGATGAGATATATAGAAGGGTTTGCAATGAGTAAAGTGATAAGAAAAATATAATTGTGATATTTTAATCAATAACTTATTTTTTAATATGTCAATATAGAACACATAATTTGTGCTTAAATAATATAAGATTACTTTTTATCTTTTGGGTTTAATCATTTGGAGTATATATATATATAATAGAATTCTATATATAGATAGAATTATATATATAATTCTATATATAGAATTATGGAAAAGCTGTAAAAAAAAAAGTAACCGATAACAAATATCTTCTAAAACTTTAAAATTTCTGCTTTATCACATTTTAAGTTTTAATGTAATTGGTACTAAATTATATATTCCTTAACATAGAGCCAATTTCAACTTAATGTATTCTTTGAAAGTATGCATTATTCATTTTTTGAATCTTGGAAAAATAGAAAATAATGTGCGGTAATTTAGAAATAAAACCTAAAGCAATATGATTCATTTTAATTGAAGAAACAGTATATGTAATGATTAAGAGCCAACTATGAAAGTCATGCTCACTATGTATTTAGTCTTGAAAATAATATGTAATCTATAATATGAGGTTAAATGGTTAAAAACAATTACTAAAAACGTGTTAAATGGTTTTGCTTAAATTTTTTTATTAAAATAGAAACACGTAGATTGCATGTCATCAAGTTTTGATACAGCTTGTACATGTTAGTGAAAGAACATAAAAACTTGTAAATTACATTGGCTCCTTATCCATAAGAACACAGTAAGAACAGCTATACAGTGACAATTAGCACTTTGATGATGCTGCCAACATTCTTTCCAGAAGGAGAGAGGTAGAATTGCCAGACCCTCAAATGAGATTCTAGTTGCTCATTCACTATTGTCCATCAACTGCCTTGTTCTCAGTATAAAATCAGGAATAGTATAAAATCAGGACTACCTGATTTTATAGAAGGTCAAAATTAGTTAAGGCATTTATGTGTCTTATGTGACATTATTGTGTAGATGCAAACTTCTGTCCTAACTTGTCCTGCAGCCATTCAGTCCCAACAAAATACACAGAGGCTTATATTGGTTATAAACTGTTTGGCCTTTTAGCTCAGGCTTATTATTAACTAGTTCTTATAACCCAAAATAACGCATAATTCTTGACAATGTTAGCAACATGGCTTTGCACCTTTTATCAGTGAGACATACTCATCTTACTTCCTCTGTAGCTGGCTGGTAACTGCAGACTGAGCCTTTCTTCTTCCCAGAATTCCAGTCTGGATGCCCCAACTATATGTCCTGCCTAGCTACTGTCCAATATGTGTTTTATTAAGCCAATGCAAGTGACAGATCTTTACAGGGTACAAGAGCATTTATCCCACAACATTATTGTTCATACTAATATAGGCCTTCCTAGTGAAGGTTACTTGAATATCTTGTAGTCCTGTACAAAAATCTCCTGGATAACCATGGTGGAACCTATAATTTTAGGTTGTTTAGTGGTGAATTATAAAGGTCCAAATGTTTGTTTTCATCAGGAAAATCCACCCATTGCCTTAGAGAGATTATTCTATCTATGATTTTATAAACTTTATCTTCTTGTCTTACTGGTAATAAAATGATATTAACGAGAAAAAAACATTTTAGAAAATGTATAACATTTTAGAGGATAAAAATTCTTCCATAAGCATCTGTTTTTGTCTTCTTGTAGTCACATGTCTCTTTTTTTGACACTCTGATTTGATTTGGAGGAAATCCAGGATTGACAATGATTTAAACTATGGGCTTGATTTCTCAGTAACACTTGGAAAAAAATCAGAAAGTACTTTACTCTACAACTCAAATAATAAAACAAAAATGCACAGCAATGTGGCAACCAAGTTTACTGGGTAAAAATTTCATTTTTATTTATTTGCATTGCTTTCATTTCTTCTTAAAAGCATAATGACAAATTGTTATTTGCATAATCAATAAAATGAAAATATTCATAATCCATAAAGATGATATTAGTAGTACTAAAGCTCAAAATTAATCTTAAATGCTTATATAAATTGTGTACTAAAAATTTGAATACTTTCTAGAATTGCAGAGATTTACAAAATTAAGATTAGAAAAATATGGCAAAACATGCAACATTAAATCATTTATTTAGTTAGGCAGAAAACAAAACCATGGAGAATGCAAAGAATTTTACATACAATGCTGTACAAAGCCCTTCACTTTTTCAGGCATTCTTAAGATTGCTTTAGTGTGTCATAATCTTCCTCTTAAGATTGCTTTAGTGTGTCATAATCTTCCTGTCCACCAAGAACTATTGAGTGCATTTTGAATGGTGTAAACAGGGAATATAAGAACTGAAATGATAAGCAAAATATGACTCAAAATCATTTCTGAATACAGTAGATGCCAATTTAAAAGGCACAGCAAACAAACACCCAATTGACAAGAAACTTCACCCAAACCAGTTGATTTTTCAACCACTGTTCTTTCATCTTTTCTTAACTGCAGTCCTAATGATATACCAATGCAAGGATGTGGGCACAGCTGATTCCTAGCTCTTCTCACAATACAACTGAATCCTTATCTGATTCTCACTTACTTGGGAGTTTCTTAAGTGATCATTGGCTATCTTTACTGCCTCAGAAACTGGTGGGGATTGACAGGAACCCAATTGTGGTTTTGATAACAAGTTAAAAATTATTAAAACAACTGTGGGCTCTATGGTGCATGACAGAGAAAGAAACCTGTGACGTGGAACTTGTATGAAAAAGTATTGAGCTGATTACACTTCTGACCTTTAGTGGAATATATCTTTGATAACTTTTTTTTTGCTGTAAATTTATGCTTTCTGTGTGAAGATTAAAGTGAATATGAATACAAAAAAATACAAAAACATTAGGAATACAAAACACTGAGAAGAATCAGAAATGGGTTACTCAATGAAATGAAAAAAAAATTAAAACAGCTGGAGGGAATAAAAGGATTGCACATATGCAGTGATTCCATGTCCACAGGACTGCTGGGAGATCCAAGATTGTGCTCTGTCATCTGGTTAACAGAGCTGTTCTTCTACACATAAACTATCTGAAAGTGCTTGACATTTTTCCACTTTCTAAATTTTAACAGAAGCACATGAAATAAAATAAAATACAGGATCATGACCCACTTAGAAAATAGAAAATAACAAGAGCCAAATCTTAAATAAAACCATGCTTCAATATTACCAAAGACTCTGAAGCAACAGGCTTTAATTTGTTTACTAAAGAAAATACAAACAGAATAAATTAAAAGAAAGAAAGGAAGGAAGGAAGGAAGGAAGAAAGAAAGAGCAAAATGATATGGTTCATTAACAAAAGGATGTCAGTGAAGATGGAGTAATTATAAAAAAATTCAAAGAGACATACAATTTTATTGAAAAATTTTTATTTATTTTCAATATCAACCATAATTTCCTCTTCCTTCTCTCCTCTCATTTGCTCCACCTCCCTTCTAACTCCTCCATCCACACATCAGAAAGGATAGTTTCCCAAAGGCATTCAACAAGGCCTGACACATCAAGTTGAGGAAGGATCGACCTTCTCTCCTCTACATCAACGCTAAACAAGGCTTCCTCACCAATTTACTTATAAGAAAGCACAGCAAGTTCATTGATTCACCAAATTAGACCTGAGTAGAGCAACTCCTTTGATCTAATGTAGAGCTCTGTCTAGGGTAGGTAGACATACAAGGCTAGCTGAACTGGGACTGATGGAGCAAGTGATCAAACCAGACTCTCTGAACGCGGCACACAATGAGTGCCCATTGAGAAGCCAAGGACAATGGCACTGGGTTTTGATCTTACTGCATGGACTGGCTTTGTGGGAGCCTTGTCTGTTTTGATGTTCACCTTCCTAGACCTGGATGGAGGGGGGAGGACTATGGACTTCCCACAGGGCAGGGAACCCTGACTGCTCTTTGGACTGGAGAGGGAGGGGAAGTGGGAGATGTGAAAGGGAATGGGAAGAGGTGGAAATTTTTAATAATAATAANACACATGATAGAAGGAAGAGTAATTATTATTCAGGAAAAGTAGCCAGAGATGATAGAAAAATGTTAAAATTCGAATCACATAATAATAAAAACTTAAGAATCTCAATTATTAATGGAAGATGTTCTATGATAAACATTAAAGTGTAAAACAAAGTTGTCAATCACACAATAAAGATTGTGAGTGCTTTTCAGGAGGAAGGAATACAGTAAGGAATATGGGAAATTCTCATGGCTGATACATGACGAATTGCAGATGACTTTGTGATTCTAACTTATTATAGGATAGAGACCAAAGTTCCCAACTGAAACACTAATTCTGAATATCATTAAAAGGACACAATCTTGGGATATGAAAACCAAAATATCATGACTGAATGAAACCTGTTAACAGAATCCTCATTTCTCTTTAGCAATTTCACAAAATTCAGCTAAATTTGCATATTTTATCTTTCTGCTAAAACTAAAAGAATTTGCATTAATTCATATGTCTTTCTCCAATTAGTACATTTTAATGATCCCATGTTTTAGACTTGTGTTTATATCTGTTTTCCTGTATTTGGTTATGTGTACCTAAATACAGTTGCTCACAGAGGACAGAACATGGTTCCATACAGAGGCTGTATGCTGCTCAAAATAGGTGTTGTGAAGTACAATCGAATGTCTTTCTATCTGCTTTTTTGTTAATGATTCAGTAAAATATTTTTGTCGCAGCATATCAGCATATTTTTTATTGAAAATATTTTTTTTTCTCTCATACGCTACAACCCAACCACAATTTTCTCTCCCTTTACTCCATGTAGCTTCCCACACCCAACTGTCAGTCTTTTTCAGGTCCTCCTCTCCTCCACTTCATCTTCAGAGAAGAGCAAGCCTCCAGGAGATGACAGCCAAATAGGACAAAACAGGATACAATAAGACAAACCAAAAGTCCTCGTATTAATGTTGGACAAGGCAACCCAATGGGAAACAAAGAGTCTCAAGAGTAGGCAAAAGAATCAGAGACCCATTGCCTCGCATAGTTAAGAGTCCCACAAAATATCAAGCTAATATTTAGAACATATATGCAGAGGATCTGGTGCAGATCAGTGCATTTTTAAATATATTATATTTATTATTGCCCAGTGTAATGAACTAGTTTCATTATGGCATTCTTATATATGTATTATATGATTTTAAACCAAATTACCCCCTTATCTTCTTCCATTACTTACCTATCCACCTCTCACTGGTACCCTTCCTAAAATAGCCCCCTTTTCACCTTTAGGAACAAATACAGGTTTACAAACACAAATGAACACACACACATATACACACATGACTTAGAAGCAACATTGAAAAACAATATGTAATATCTGTCATTTGGGATCTGTCATTTTTATTTAATATACCAATAATTGCATCTATTTTCTGATTATGATGTATATGATATCATTTGCTTCTTTATGACTGGATAAAACTTTATTGTGTAAATACAGTGGTTTTTTTTGTTTCTCCATCAATCTGTTGACTGATACTTAAGCCATAGGACCCCGAGACTTAAAAAAATTGGTTGATTTATTTTTATTTATGAGAATGGGTGCATTGCCTCATGCATGTCTGTATAGTACTTGTGTACATTGCTTGTAGAGCTCAGGATATGGCATCAGATGTCCTGGATCTTGAGTGACAGTTACGAGGGGCCAAGTAAGTGCTACGACCAAAAAGTTAATCCTCTGGAAGAGCAGCCACTGCTTTTAACCACTAAGCCATCTCTACATCCGAGACACTTAGATTTCTTATAAATCTTATACTAATTCTATAGCTGGTGTCAGCTCTCCTACAATGCCAATGTTCTTCTGGTTTTATCTTTTACAAGAATGCAAAATACATTGATAATTGTTTTGTGATTAATTGTTTGAATATGTGGACATTTCCATTCTGTGCTGCTCTCTGTATGTTTTGTCTTCAGAAACCTGTATCAGTTTATCAAAAACTTAGTCCCTCTTAAATTATACCATTGATATTTCAATATGTGAGATGGCTTGGTTACAAATATGAATCCAATAATTGGCTTCCTGCTCACACATGTATCCTCATGGAAATCCAATGACAATCTAAAGATCCCTGGAATTTACACCGCCATCTTGCCTCTGGCAGTATGGTGACAAGTTTGTCACAGTTCTGACCACTAGTTCGTCAGTGACCACATTGATTAGGCAAATTTTTACTAACGTGTAATATATGCATATGAAGTGAGTTCAATGTTCTTGAATAAGCCATCTCTCTCTTTGTGTCACTTTAAGATTTGTCTACAAGTGCTGTATACATATACCTGCATTCAGAAATCAGACATAGTTTTCATACATTCCACTTTCACGTGGCACCTTACTCTTTACTATGCAAGCTGAGAAGATAGATTCTTTTAAGTGAGTAGGTCATACATGTGGACTTGTGCTGGTACACAGAGACTAAAGAGCTGACTAGCACTTCCTTCATAAGATAAAGCATTCATCATTTCTACAATGTGAAGGAGTTGTTACAAGGTACCATATATAAACAAAGGGTGAACCCTCACCAGGTACCTAAACTCTAGTACCCTGTTCTTTGATGCACAGCCTCGATAAAAGAGGGAATTATCGTTTCAATGTTTAAATCACTCAGTTACTTTTGGTGGATGTTTTGGTTTGGTGTTTGTTAGTGGTATAATATGAGAACTTAAGATAATTCAGCCTAGGTGGTTTTATTTCATGTCAAAACATGACATAATTTATCTCACATGGAGTATACTTGAACTAAACAAAAGAAAGTCATATGTATGTGATCCCATGACCCCAACAGAATTGAAGGATAGTAACTACTGTCTTACATAATATGTAAAGTGAAAACATTAATATTTCCCAGTTGTTAAATTTTATTTGATGGTAATAATCATTGCACTTAAAATTCCTTTTTGATTCGATAAAAAAACTATAAGAAAAACAACAAAAAATGACACTTACAACTCTGATCAGGAAAAGTTAGAGCACAAGTTCCTACAATTTATTTACAGAAAATGTTTGCTAGTACCATGTAGTCAGTGTCACTTGCTATGGCTGTGCCAGCCATGAACATCACAGGGACCTGTAGGGGAGAATGTTGACAGGACACATAAGATTCTGGGTTCACTTCAAGAATGAACAATTTTTCCCACTGTTATTTATATATTGTTGAAGTAATTATTAGAGATGGCACTGACAATAGAGCTAAAACACACATTATCTTTGAACTTTTATCTAAATTCTTCAGTTTTATTTTTTTCCAGAAGGATATTCATCTTGGTCATTGTCTCTTACCTGCAAAGTTCCACAGTCATTAGCCACACACTGTTCAGTGTCTGAGGTCAAGTTAGGAACTGTAGACTGTCTGGACTCTAGCTGTCTGGGCATAAAACAATCCACTCTAAACTGAGAAATAGTTGAGACACGAGATTGAAAATAATCACAGTATAATATGAGTGCAAAGAAAACAGTAAGCATGTGTTTCTCTGCAGAGACAACTAATAGAAGCTTAGGGATTGGAGACAGATGTACTACTAAGCATATGTGACATGTGGTAGACCAGCAACATAGCTGGACACTCCAACTGCTTCATGTCAAAGAGTAGGGATTCCAAAATATCCAAATTGTAAAACAGAGTTAGAGTAAATTATTGAAAGAAATTAATGGTTCTGTATAAAACATTTAACCATTGATTTCACAGTGGGAGTATGACTATATAAAAAGAATACTACATGAAAAATCAAGCATTCCAATAAAAAGTTGAAATGAATCTGAACACATTTTCTAGAAAAGCATGATAGAATATAAAAATTGTAACAATTTTGGTTTTAGTAACACTTTTATGTTTTTCATTAATTACCTTGCAGATGAACTAGAACATATATATTCATGTATAGAATATATACCAATAGAGAGTAATGCTTTTGAAGTTTGTCTCAAGGCTTAACATGTGGACTTGATTTTATTGTCATACTGTTTCCACCACCAAAGAAATTTGTTTTCCTTACCCAAATATTCTCTTAGAAAAGTTGCCCCCAAAGGTCAACCTTTTCTTTTTTTGGTGGTGGCAGGGAAGAAAAATTGGTCATTGTATAAAATTCCTCCAGCTATAATTATTCTCCACAGCGCTTTTCTCTACACTTACAACCACATATCCTTGCATCTTTAGAAAGACCCATTTCAAAAGCAGCTTTGTTACTTAGGAGAATAATGTCATAATCCATTAGTACCCATTAACACAATTTTCCAGATTCAGTGTTTTTTGTTGTCTTGGTGAATGAGCATTACATTAGAGACAAAGAATCTGTAGAAGTAGATTCCAGAAGTGTATTCATTCAGTTTTTGTTACAAAAAATGTTTCAAAGAAAGAAAATATTATATGTTACCTACCAAGCAGGATGGTGCTCAAAAAATAATGTAGCAGCACAATTCAGAACAATGAGAAATTGTATATGAAGGAAGAGATAAATTTTTAAAGGGAAAAAGAAATATCAAACATTTTCATAAAACTGGTAAAACCTATTTTGCTTATTATCACTTTGGTGTCTCATTACTTGAACATTAGTATATAGACTTATAAGAAAGGACATAAACTAGTATGTATTTAAATTTTCTTAATTTGATAGTGGTAAGAGGTGATCGATCGACTTCTAAGCTTTTGTAAATTAAAACTTCTGAATAATTTTATGGTCAATAAATGTTTGAATTTGAATAAAGCAAATCCTCTGATTTTTCTTTCTTCTATATCGTCATTACCAGTGTCAATATCTTACCTATGATTGTGACATTTGTTATCTTGTATTCCCTTGTACTGATGCACAATAAAGTTTAAGCTGTCTGCTTCAAATAAAAGTTTCTTTAATGAGGGGTAAGACTTACTCTTCTCTGGGAATATAACAACAAATACTTAGAGTGTAGTAAGGCATTCTGTTGATATAGTAAAATGGTGATTGCACATTCTCTTCCAAGATCCATGACTTCATGGTAGTTGACTAAATATAAAATATCAGGTATGGCTTCCCTTTTATTGAACAACTCTTAGGTCCAAGTATAGAGATGCTAATAATTCTCAGGAATCATTGAGGAAGAGCAGGCAGAAAGATTGCAGGAGCCAGAAAAAAAGGGAGAAGCCTGCAACATGGTGTGTTCTGGGGATTTAAGAAGCTATACAAATGGATTCTCACCAACATGCCTGTTAAATATAAGCTCAACAAGGAGGACACCACAGGAAATGCTAATGTGGAAGGAGGAAAGTTCATCTAGCCACAAACCAGAAGGAAGAACTAGAGGCAGCTAATAAATGATGAGGACAGGAAAAAATAGTTTTCCATAGGAAAAACACACATTGGTTTTACAATACTAAATGGTCATCCCTGGAATATATGTGTGAAACATCATATGAATTGTGCAGGTTTGTTTGCACACATAAACACACACACATACACTCACAACATATACATTTAGCAACATTTAAAGTTAAAAGAGGCCATAAGTTTGGAGAGTAACAAGGGCAGATATGGAACATGGATGATATTAGAGGGAGAAAGGGAAGATAATTATATAATTATCTTATGATATCAAGATACTGTAAGATGTTTATGGCTGTATTAGACTTTGCTCTTATTATTATGTATCCATTTTTTCAAAAATATTTTTGCATTGCTTGATAATCTGATTAGCTATACAATCTTTGAAGCTGCTTGAAAATTGCCATCATATGACTTTGTCTTTCTGAATTGCCTGAGGCTTAGAAAATGAACGACAATCCGTGATATTACTATAGATGTGGCATTGTTTACAATGCCATACATACTGGTAAGTAATTGCTAATTGTGAGCCCAAAGTTGATGGTTTGGAAATTGCTCAATTTTAGATATTTTTACATAAATATAGCTTTTGTAAGAGTATAGAAAAGATGGTAAGAAAATATATGAACTCAAGAAATATTTTTGCCATGAATAAGCAGTGAAGGGAAGGGATAATAATACATAGCGGAGATGATTCCGAAGTGGTTTAAATCACTTTTGTTGTCACAATTTACTATTTTTCTCAGATATGTCCTCTCTCTCTCTCTCTCTCTCTCTCTCTCTCTCTCTCTCTCTCTCTCTCTCTCTCTCTCTAGCTCTGTGTGAAAACCCTTATCTGATTTTCTATGAGGCAAAAATGTCCAGACCTAAAACCTTCTAGGGCTATAGAATTACTGGTTTTAAGGATATATATGACTGGGAACATTTGTAACAGGTAGAACATAGAACAATGTAGAACATAGAATACTACAGAACTAAGAGCAAAGTAGAACAGGGGAAAGTAAGAAGGAACAATTAGAAATGATTGATTGAAGGGAGAAAAATAAGAATTATGAATGTATAGACGAATATGTTGGCAGTAGAAGTCTTTACACTCAGATCTTCAGTTCCCTTTTAGCCAATTGTGACATCTTTAACTGAACCCTGAAATTTTAAAGTCTAAATCTTTAAAGACCTCTGAGGCAGGGGAATAGCGCAAGCACAAGCAAGCCTATACAAATTCACAATGAGTATGCAGAATTTTCCAAGACAACCTGTCAGCAGACCAAAAGCATAGTAATTAATGATGGGCGCTCTTAGACATCAGCAGTGACCGCCAGTTTCAAAAGGACCAACCAGAAATTTTCCTGCAGCAGCTTAATTTCCCTAACCTCATAAAAACCCCTATCCTTTTACAATAAAGAGCTTCTGCATTGGAATCTCTTGGAGTCTATGTGTTTTTTTCTCAGTAGCTTCTCACTCCCCTGCCCCACCCAAACAGGGATCAAACAACAAGCAGCAGCAACAAGCTCTTAAAAACTATACCTGGCACCCAACGTGGATGGACCCTTTCCTTTTGCTCTCTTTTTGGGTCCTCCTTACCCTCTTTTGTGCATTTTTTTTCTTGCTTGCTGCCTCAGCTGCTATCCCCATTCCAATCTCTACCACCATTGAATTTGCCCCCTACAGCTTTTTTTTCGGTGAGTTGACTCCTATTTTTGTTTTCTAAGCCCTTGGTGAGTTTCATATTCCTACACTTTTTTTTTTTCATTTCCCTGTTAGTCATCACTTAAAATCCCTGCTAGACACCTCTAAAGTTGTTGCATGGTGCTTAATGGGAGGGGTGGTGGTGGCTCTAATATTTCTGCTTAAGTGTATCCTACAGCTAATATCCTGACAACAGCGGGTGAAAAGGCAACACTCAGGTGTTAATGGCTATGGGGCACACCAGACCAGAACCTCCAAAGGAGATGGTCCAAACTTGACTAACACAAATATAGGAGGACATTTAAAACCCTTGTTTGCCTAAAAGTATTGCTTCTGACTTTTTGGGAACTTTGGAGAACCAACTCTTTGAAGACTGGTAGTCAAAGACGGGTATCAGCCTGTCGAGCAGACCAACCTAAGAAAGGCACAGCACAAAATACTGGGTGGTCCCTGAGGATATAACAATCCATAATTCCCACTAGGGTGCCTAACAAAAATAAAATTAAAAGAGGGACACGAGGCAGGACAATAGCACAAGCAAAAGCAAGTGCATGCAAAATCACAATGAGTAAGCAAAACTGACCAAGACAACCTGTTAGAGAACCAAAAGTATGGTAACTAATAATGCAAGCTATGAACCAATCGCAACAAACCAGCAGTGGCTGCCAGTTTCAAAAGGAGCAACCAGAAAAGTTCTTGCAGCAGCCTAATTTCCCCAAGTCCATAAAACCCACAGACGTTTTTACAATAAAGCACTTCTACACCGGAATCTCTCAGAGTCTATGTCATTGCCTCTGCAACTTCTCACCCCCTGCCCCCTGGGAAATACCAATTGCACAACAGGCAGCAGCAACAAGCCCACCAAAACTGCAGGCCCTGTTAGTCAATGGTACATTTTGAGAGGATTTCGGTGGGGGAAAAGTTTGTCTCTGGTGATTAACTTTTACATTTTGTGAGTATAAATGTCCATGTGTTCCAGCAACATTTGCTACAGGATTCTCTTTCCTATTCACAATTACTTTTCTTCATCTGATAACAATGTCTCTATTTCTGGTGAATGTATAATATTTTACTGATGTATCTCCTATTGGTTAGTGTCAGGTTTATTTTACAGCTATGTTTATGAATTATGGGAACATATAGTTTCTGTTGAGTAATAGACATCTCCAGTTCTTTGAGAAATGTTGGCCTTGA
The DNA here is from genome assembly GCF_014885135.2 of Alexandromys fortis. Classification (NCBI taxonomy): domain Eukaryota; kingdom Metazoa; phylum Chordata; class Mammalia; order Rodentia; family Cricetidae; genus Alexandromys; species Alexandromys fortis. The sequence goes on from NW_026068070.1 coordinate 3,442,105, forward strand.
AGCAAGAGTCAGGAAATCACCTTGTACTTTTCTTGTTCCATGAAAGATATGATAGAGAATTTCTATTTCCCTTAATTTGGACACTGATGGAACCCACCAATTAAGACACAGGCCTACTTTATGATAGTGTGGTTTGATTTTATTTTTATTTTAGAAGAGCTGTTCTTGATACTATTTAATAGAAAAATATTATATGCAAATTTGTTATAAAAACATTAAATAAGTTTATAGTGTTTCACAGTTGTTTGCATGATTTGTACAATGACAGTTGTGTCGCATGTCAAGGCAGCATTGACTGTGACCATTCCATATCTCCTCTGTGTGACAAACATAAACTGTGACTATGAGATTCCTTTATGAAAACATTAGTTTGACTTACAGTATTTAGAAACAGAGCATCTTTAACAATAGGGAAGGAAGCTACCGTGTGCTGACTATCTGATATGTTTCATTTTCAAGCCTGGGATGTGAGCCCAAATTTCATAACCATGTTTCCTACGAGGGACCTCTCAGAGATAGTATGGATAGATGTGGAATTACTACTGTCCCTGTGCTCATGAACATTAACAATTATTCACAAATGCAGGCACGAGACTCTCTCACTCTTGTAGGTGAGCATCCTGTGGAGATTGATTTATGGAAAGGTTAAGTCATGTCTGGTCATCCCCTTGCACTCAGAGATACTTTGTCCTCAGTTAAGTGAAACACAGTGAGAGGTCGAGGTCTCTGCAATTTCTAATTCATTTTGATTGTTGTTCTCAGAGCATATCTCTATGGTTGAGTGATGATCCACTATACTCTCAGTTTCTTTGAGGCTGAAAATTTTAATTAGTTCTCTGTGCTTCTGGAAACTCAATGTGTGTGTCTTCTGTCACCTACTCCAACACAAGCTTACTATGCTCTCAACTTCCTGATCCTAATTATTCTACTTAGACAACTATATGGATTTGACTCTTCCTAATATGAAGCTCAAACTATAAAACACTTTTGGAGCATCTTAAATTTTGCTTTTTGTAACAACGTGCTTAGAAAATATCCCTACTGTATTCCTGAGGTATGCTTCCTTATGATTTTACTAAATATTAATTCCTGCAACACTTATATCTATATTTTCCGTAACAATTGCATCTGTATTTCTTTGTAAAATAATTGAGGCTATATATTAGCCTAAATTTTCTCACATAAGGAAAGAACTTTAGTTTTATACTTTAATTAACATTTTGTTGAAGTATAAATAATAAACACTTAGAGAGAGAATTTTTAGTTCAACCTGGAGATCTGAAAACCAAAACAACAGCTTAAACACCAATTTCCATCTCTTGAGTTTTTTATTAATTGTGCTTAATTTGTATTTATATTGCATGATCACGAGTGTGACTTGCTCTATGGGTGGAGGTAAAGGACAACTATCAGGAATTAGTTTTGCGTTTCTTTCATATTGAACATTGAGGAGAGCTCACAGCCTCAGGCCTGGAAGCAAGTGCCTTCTTCTGCTTAACCACCATAACACTACAAGAAAGTACTTCCAAAGTATTTTAAAAGCAGTATCTTTACTAAGAGATGACTGCTTAAAGAGATATATTAAAACATTAAAAGTACATTAAAAGCAGAGTTTGAAGTACTAAGTTAGTAATAGCAAACTTTTGGTTCCTAAGAAGATTCATAGCTAAAGAGGCTAAGTGTTAAGATGTAGCCTTAAGGTTTCCTAGAAGGAGTGATTTAGTTCACAAAGAAGAGAAGTAAAGTAAATATATGCATAGAATTCCCTCCTCTCTCGTGTGCGTGTGCATAATAATCATGACTGAAAAGTAAAATATCTTGAAATGGGGTGAGACCGATATGAGAGAAGCTGGAGAGTTAGAGAAAGAAGAGAGGTAAAATGATGAAGAGTGCTCATATAGAAATTCTGTAATTGTAATCTCAATAAAAATAAAATGCCCAGTAGGATGACCCAATTGTTTAATTTAAAATTGAATAAAATGGATTTTGCCCTGTTGTGTCTTGAGTTTTTAAAGGAGAATATGTGTATATGTTATGTATGCAATTATACGAATTTTTACCTCTTCCCAGATTCTTCTCGCCATCCTTAACCATCGTACTATATGCCTTCATTCTCGCTCTCTTTTGAAAGCAAAAAAGAAAACAAGCAAATATAACCAAAATAAAACAAAGCAAACAGGCATAAAAAGAATAGTAAACACAATACATGCACACACACACTTGCACACGCATATTTGTGCATGTACACCACAGAATCACAAAATCTGAAAACACATTGATTGATATTTACTTTTTGAGCTGTTTTCAATTATAGTTATCTTCTGAGTTAGGTATGGGGGCTAACATCCAGCTTTTCTCTCAATCCTGAAGCCCTATCTGGCTTAGATTTATGTAAGTCCTGTTTATGCTGCTGAAGTTTCTTTGAGTCTCTATGTGCATTGGTCCTCTTGTGTTTGGAAGTTCTTGCTTTCTGGTGTCACTCATCCCTTCTGGTTCTTACCATCTTTACTGCTTCATATCAAAATTAAAAACAAAATAAATCAAACCATAATCATTAAAAGAAATTGGGTATACAGAAACAAAAGAAGTAGGGTATAGATGCAGTCAACTTCTGTATGAAAAGTTAATGCAAGTCACATGATGTTTTATAGGCATCCAACTCTTTACCAAAATTAACAAAGAATTGCTCAATAAAACATAACAAGTTGAATCAACATCAAATGTGGGAATAGGTGAGAAACTAAGCTATAATGGGCTTTTGTGTCTGCAGAAGCTGGCATTGTGAGGATGTGCCCACTGGAAACAGTGATCCTCTGATGGAGAGACATAGAGGTATAAATTGGCCCTCTTCACACAGTGACATAGAGGCCTTTATCTGAATCTGAAGTGGGATAGTCAGATTACATTTTCTCATTTAGATAATACTTTTGTCTATATCTCTAATCATTTTCCCTATAAACAACAGATGAAGATTCTAGAAATGACTACAGGTATATTACAGCTCCAGATGTGGAAATGTAGTCTCAGCAGACCATCTGAACAACACGATGCCCTGACAGAGGATAGGATTAAAAGAAATATGAGAAAGTAACTTGTCATATATCTTCATCTCTGTCACAAGATTAAGATATTCCTCTTTTTGCCTTATCTCTTTTACTGGGTATCATTCAGCATTCAATACACAGACAACCAAGAGAAGAGTACATATAAATAAGTATGTCCACTTATCTTCTTGGGAAGCTTCTGCAGTCACCAACATGGAAATCAAAACATGGAAACCTCTGTAATATTTATAAAAGCATGCACTACGTACTGGAACCTATGCATATCACCTGTATACTATAAATATTTCTGTATTACTTATATCCAATGTAATGTAAATTCCATAAAAATAAATAACGTACTGTATTGCTTAGAGAAAAGTGATGAGAGGAATTCTATATATGTCCAGTACAGGATAATTATTTAATAATAACTTCCTGCTTTGAATATGGTTGAGATTTTGTGTGGAGTGAGGAATGGGGGGACAGAGAAAGGTAAGTCAATTCAGATTCACCTATTGATTGGCTCGTGTGTTTATGTAAATTAGTAAGACATCAATCTATAAGACAGTCTATCAGACCAGAGACATCTGGCCAGGAAGTGATATTATCATGTTGAGCCATAATTCCTCAGGGAAAATTCAGCTTTATAATTATAAACTTTAAACTGATTGGATGAGACCAGGACTGTAGAAAGTAATCTACTTAAAGTCAATTGATTACAGGTGTTATCCACATCTAGAAAATGCCTTCACAACAGCACCAAGATTAGTAAATAATCAAATGACTGAGTACTATAACCTACCTAAGTTGACACATTAAACACCTGTTACAGTTTTTCCATTAACAGCTTGCTACCCATAAGTAACAAGTTGATATATGAGTTGTTTTTGTTACAGTATTGCTCACTGAACCAAGTCTCATGAACTCTGGACAAACACTCTATTACTGAGTTACACATAAATCCTACTATCTATTCTTTATTTCAAGTCAAACACTCACTATGTTTCTCAGGCTGCTTTTTTATTCACCCAGGAACACAAACAAGGCCTTAACACTAATGATACCCCTGCTATGTCTCCCAAGGTGATTAGATAACAAATTCAAGCTTCCACTTGACATATAATCTTCCTATATATAACTGAACCTTTTCTGTATCTTATCTCTGAAAGGACAAAGGATATGTAAAATAATATTTCTCGTCAAATATTCACAACTGTAAATAATATAGCATAAAGTTCAATATTATAGTACTTTGCATTTGGTGCTATAGGGAAATAGAACAAACAGTTAATTTACATAATGAGTATATCATCTGTTTTCATAGAAACAGAAAGTATCTCATAGTGATCACAGAGTTATCTGTCAACCTTAACAGATTTAATATTTGTAATTCCCGTCTATTTTTAATATTAACTTTATCTTCAGCCAGCGACCCAGTTTTATTCCACTAGAATAAAAAAAAAAGCCTGAGATAACTGTATGAGAATGTCCTCTCCAAGTGACTTAGCTGCTATAAACCTCTTACTGGCAACTCAGTTGGTCTCTGCTCTTTTTAGGAAGTTAGCTGGTCTCGTATCAAAGTCTTCTTTGCATCTTGACTCATTTGAGAATGTTCTTTGCAGCATGGATCTGGTATGAGTGACTCTCAGGAGTGTTTATTGCTTATTGGGAGAGAGGGGCCTAGTATATCTCGTCTTTTTCATGTAATTTTCAAGCCTATTTTGACTTCTTTCCCTTCTGACATAAGAAGTTTCCCTACAAGGTAGAATATTTCAATTAGGGGAAACTGTTATCCACCACTAATGTATCAGCATATTGTATAATAAGGTAAACATGAGATATGTCTAATTTTAATCTATTTTTCTGATATCTATGCATATTTTTATCCATCAGTCTTCTTTGAAATTTCTTACTCAAATAAACTATAGTTTCTAATAGCTTAAGTTCATCTTTCCACTGTTCATTTCTAGTGCACATTCTTGTACACTTAAGAATTATTAGACTGGAAATGTGTGGTAGATAATGTCACACACATTCTCATACTGTTCTGATCATCTTAAGTCTTATAGTTTTTCATTCTCAACACCTATGATCCATGCAACTTTCAAATTTTCTTTCCCTTATTTGTCATTTTATTCTCTCATTCTGTTTTCTATCCTGGGCATCATTGAATTTGAAAATAGTTTTCCTAGTTGTATACATTAGTTTTTCTGGTATCAGGACTGGTTTACATCCAATTGAACCATTGGTCAAAGTAGTGCTGCCGGAATCCCCAAACAACTTAGTCCAAGACAATAGGTTGCTCTCAACAAACTGATAGCAAGGTACCATTGCTGAAGAGAACACACACACACACACACACACACACACACACACACACACACAAAACTCATTGAACATGGATAAGTTAAGTTAGGGCCTACACAGAAACTTTGTTCCTGTGTTCTGATGCCTTTGTATGGGAAGGTACTCTACAAAAAGGGAAGTATATACACCAACCCAAACTCTTTGAAATAGAATGTTGTCAACCATATGTTAAAACACATGGAGTAACCAGCCATGGTCTGATTTGATAAGGTCCACTCCATGAGATTAGACCCATACCCTACACTGCTTAGGTTAGGTGAACAAGAACTGGAGAATAAACAGCAGAGAGATCTAGGATAAGTCCAAATTCTACCAGTCTTTAAAAAAAAATGTTAAAATGTCTCCTAATGATATTCTGATAACCCCAAGGTTTATCTCATTATTATATAATATTATATATATATAATTATATATATATATTTTATATTAACTCATATATAACCTTATGCAACAAAAAGACTTTCTCATGCTAGAGATGGAGCCATATACAGAGAAACACAGCTAGACATGATATATACAAAGAGACCTGGGGCACACATCTCTAAATGGGATGTCTCCTTAAAATCCTTCCCCTCAGAGCACATGGAAAACTGAGGAAGAGAAGGTTAGAAAGAGTGTAAAAGTCAGGGATGTGAGGAATCCAGAAAAATAAGGACATCTACAAGAACTGAACTAAGATCATATGAACTCACAGAGACTGAGGCAGCAAGGATGGATCTGCACCAGGTCCTTTGTATATGTATTATGGCTTTTAGTTTAGTGTTTTTATGACAGCCTGGGTATGTGAATGAGTGGGTCTCTGGTTTTAAGACATTCTGTCGGGTTTCTTTCTCTTTGTTATTTGCCTTGTCCAATTTCAATACTATGGATTTTATTTTATCACATTTTATTTTGTTAGGTTTCATTTTTAGTTTTTAGAACCCAGTTCCTTTCTAGGAAGAGACAGAAATGGAGTGGATCCTGAAGGGAAGGAAGATGGACAGGAACCAAGAGTAATAGAGGAAGAATAAACTGAAATTCAGGATTTATTTATTACTTTCAGTAAAAGGGGAAAGAGAGTAATGCATATTTATATTCTTAAATAATTAATATCACTTTGAAATATGGGATAAATAAAGAATTTATGATTTCAAATAGAAAAATAAAAATTTTAAAATATGTTTGCTTGTATTTTTATCTTGTGTATGTGAGAATGCTATTGGAGGCAAGAAAAGTACACTTAATCCCCTGGAGGCAAAGGTACAGGGTGCTGTGGGCTGTTAAGTATGTGGTCTGGGATCCAAGCACAAGTCCTTTGGTAAAGCAGTTCTTTTTACCACAGAGCTATTATTGCTTAAGCTGCTAGAGGTATTTATAGACTCCAGATATTGATCCTCATCCCTTTTCATAAAAACAGCAGTTCTCTCAGTCTTTGGATTGTTATTTTATATTTTATTGTTTACATAATAAATGTTTAATTTGCATTAATATTTTAAAATCAGAATTCTATATGAATGGCTTTTTTATTACATGTATTGTTTTGAATTAAAGAAAATTTATCATGAATAAATATTTAATTATTTTCCCAAATGCTCCCATACTGCCTTACAATTGGGTAGATTTTTATGTATATACATTATTCTTTTTGTATAAAGGAACTCCATAATCCAAATTGTTTCTATCTATATCAAAAATATGAGAAAATGGAAATATATAGCTGAGACTAAATTTTATAAATTGACAATGTGATACTTCTATTCAAATTTATTATAATTTTCAGATAAATGCTGTTCAAATCCCATTCAGTTAGTGTTAGTGAATAAAATTTAAATTCAAAGATAGTCAGTTTGAAAAATTTTCAGAAAATTTTCTGGTTTAAAAGTATTTTCAAGGAGCACCTTTTATACAAGATGAACATATTTCACTTATCCTTAATTATAAATATTATCTTAGCAAATTACTGTAAAATGGTACTTCTGATATGTACAATTATAAAAGACAAAATGGAATTCAAAATAATATTTTGACACAAGGTAGAATGCAGTGCTATCATACTATGTTTAAAAACAGCAACAGAATTTCATGTGTAAGGATTACACTAATTTTCAGGTCTCAGGCATAACTGTATACCTGAGAAGAACCTTTAAACACCCACTTTTTATTCTATCGCCACATGCTTTATAGCTTTATGCTGTGTGCATGAATAAGGCACATGAGTATGAGAGGTGAGAGACTTCTAGTAAACATAATTACTGTGCTTGACAAGCCTTGACGAGCTCAGCAGAGTCACAGGGCTGTAACCTCAGGTAATAATTCTGACATCACAAAGTCTCCTGTGAAACAGCGAGAGAGTTAGTGAGGGCTACTGTCCAGAAATTACAGGAAGTAATCGAAGGCTACACTGAACTCTTGGCTGGAGCGATAACGGCCTTTGCTGGTGATTTTTGTTATGCTTCAATCACTTACATTTCAATTATACCAAGTCGCCTCATTCTGTTAAACACACTCAGTAGCTGTCCTTTCCCTGTTAACAATGTATTAGGAACAAAGCACATCCCTCTCTCCCAGGTCACAGTAGCTAAGAGGACTGAGGAGGATTTAAGTGATGCTTATATTTATGAGAGTTTCAAATTGGCTCCTCACATCCATGCTGAGTAGCTATTACTGCTCATGACAATGCCATTTGGGAAAATTTTTCAAGTGAAAAGGTTAGATGTGTTTGGAGTTTGCACATTTGGATCCAAAGTGTGTTTTTCTGCAGAGCAGATTTAAATAACCCTAGACATACTGCAAGGATGATCTTGAAAATACCAAGAAACAAAGCCCAAAATCTCCTTTACCATATTCCTGATTTCTTGGTGCATTATAATCCTTGCATTAATTTTTCAAGTGGAGGATGATGCATGATTAATGCAGCTGTGATACAAATCTAAAGTCATACAAGCCCCTGTTTTGCCTACTATCTGTTAGAAAAAAGCTCTCTAGAAGGCTGAATCTATATTGTCTTGAAGAATTTTGGCACAAAGGAACTGGTGTAAATTCAGTGGATGATCACAGATGCTAAGGATCTTGGGGCAGGCCTATTTCACTATAATTTGAATATTACAAATTATACAGCTTGGAAATCATTGTGTTAAATAATCAGCATAGATATGATATCTCATAATTATTTAGGTTTTGAAAATGCCATTTCATGTGTTAAACCATTTTGTATATTTCAAAAGTAACTGAAGATGTTCTCACCTTAAAAAAGAATTATTGTGGAATTATTCTTGCTTGTTAAATATCAAAGCTTAGCATCTTTTTAATATGATAAAATTATATAATATTAAAGTATGCTTAATATATAGTCATAGATGGCAAGTAAAGACAGAACCATCCTAGCGCCTATATCAGTTATAAAAATGACTACATGGAAACTAAATTCTAAACTCATTAAAATACCTCTAATTTAATGATACAGGAATGATCTGTTTGCTCACTAAAACTCATTTTACCCTAAAATCACCCCACAAAAATTTTATAAATATCTTAACATTATACAATTGATAATCTATAAATTATATGTATTACTACAATTGAGCTTATATAATTATTGCTAAATGTTAATTTTAACATTTCAAATTTTAAATGTCAGTAGCTTGAAAACTTGTTATAAACATGTTTTTGCTTGTTCGTTTTATTCGGTAGCTTTTCAGCATCTGTAAATTAATTGCCTGTATGTAAGTCTGAACCACATGGATGTCTGATGCCACAGAGGTCAGAAGAAGCCTTAGGTCCCTTGATACAAGTTACAGACATGTGCTGAAATAGGAATTAAACTCAGCTCCTCTGCAGAGTAGCTACATCGCTTAGCTATTCGGACATCTTTCCAGCCACAGCATCATTTAAGTCAGTTGAGTTGCAAGTCCATGATTATTAAATATTTGATTAACATATATGTCATCCAGTTAAAACTCGACTTTGCTAAATATAAAAATGCACACTGAGCTGAGTAGCAGCGGAAAACACATTTATTCCAGCACTATGGTGTCCTAAGCAGGCAGATCTCTGTAAGTTCAAGACCAACCTGGTCTCCAAAATGAGTTCTTGGACAGCCTGGGCTACACAGAGAAATCCCTGCCTGAAAAATAAAAATAAATAAATACACAAACAAATAAATGAATAGATAGATAAATAGATAAATAGAGCATGCCTTTATAATCTTTAATATATAAATTTACTTTATATAATTGATCTAAGAAATTTGTGCTTTATGTTTTTAACTACTAACTTCTTTTAAAAAAAATTATTTCTACATTTCTTGGACACCAAGTGTGGGAGGCTGTTACAAGGTTAGAAAAGGACATGACATCCCCTGGGGTTATGATTACAGGATAGTTTTAAGCTGCTCAGTGTGGTACTTAGAATCAAACTAGTTTCCTCTGGTAGAGCAACAGATGCTCTTGACTGAGTCATCTCTCTAGCCTCAAGTTTCTAATTGAAATTAGAACTAATATCAATTAATTAATATCTATTTTTAATATACTATAGTTATTTTAACTTATATATGATATAAACCACAAGATAATTACCAATATTAGTAGATTACTATCACAATGCTGCCTAGGGTATTTACATTACAGATTTTCTTCATTTAATATCATGATCGTTCTGATATTGAATCATGATTGCTACTAAGGAGACAAAACTCTGAGAGAGGTATGAAGTCATTTCTAGAGATACTTATCTTCGAAGACCTTGGATGTGTTTGTGCAGGCACACACACGTGTGTGTGCGCGCGCATGTGTGTAGGCATGCATATGTGGAAATCAGAAAATAATGATGTACCTAAAGCTGTAATTTTTATTAAGAATTTTTAATACAATCTTTTTTTTTTTTCATTTTACATCGCTATCCCTATTCCTATTCCCTCCTCTACTCCCACTTCCCCCCTTCTTCCCATCCCCTGTCCACTCCTCAGAAAGTGTAAGGCATCCCATGGGGAGTCCACAAAGTCTGACACTTCACTTCTAGGCAAGACCAAGACCCTCCCCTCCTATATCTAGGCTGAGCAAGGTATCCCTCCCAAAAGAATTGCTTCTGGATGTCAGTTCAAGCACTAGGGATAAATCTTGATTCCACTACCAGTGGCCCCAGAGACTCCAAGCCTCACAACTGTCCCCCACATTCAGTCAGCTCAGGTGTGCCTGCTATGTGTTCAGAGTCAGTGAGCTCTTACTATCTCAGGTCAGCCGTTTCTGTGGCTATCACCATCATGGTCTTGATCCATTTGCTCATAGTATCGCTCCTCCATCTCTTAGGCTGGCCTCAGCTAGCTCGGTCCAGGGGTTTGCTATAGATCTTTGTATCTGCTTCTGTCAGTTGCTGGTTGAAGGTTCTATGATGACAATTAAGGTAGTCATCAGTTTGATTACAGAGGAAGGACAATTTATGTGTTCTCTACACTGTTGATTACAGACCAGCTTTAACAAAAATATTGCTTACCAGGATAGAGGTATGTGTAATACAAAAGTTAGTAGAGGGAATGAAGACACAAGTAAAAATAATAATAAAAAAATCCCATAAAACATAGGATAATACTGAGAAGGAGTTCCTGTGAATACTGAAATCCACCTGTATTTAATTTTCCATACACTTTTATATCCCAATACAACAGGAGGAATGACACAAAGGACTACTAGAACACTAACATGCTTTAAAACTTTGAGAAACCAAGTCATTAGCATTCTGTTGTTTAAGCTGTGAACCCACCCTACACCGAGTATCCTGAACATAGCCACTCCCAAGGTCAAACTTTCTATTTCAAAAGAAGGAGCAAGAGTATGCTTGAATATACTGACAATTGGACAGGGTGGAGTGGTTCTCCCTATATAGGCTATATTAATGTCAAAAAGACCAAGTAACCAAATCCTAGGTCACGAGGTGTAGCCACACTTGTTGTCAGTTAGTCCCTTGGGAAGCTGAGGATAGGGAACCTGAAATGACCCTATCCTATAGCCATACTGATGAATATCTTCCATATCACCATAGAACCTTCATCTGGTGATGGATGGAGATAGAGACAGAGACCCACACTGGAGCACTGGACTGAGCTCCCAAGGTCCCAATGAGGAGCAGATGGAGGGAGAACACGAGCAAGGATGTCAGGACCACGGGGGGTGCACCCACCCACTGAGACAGTGGGGCTGATCTA